>NW_023615295.1:0-280001 GCF_013339695.2 Rhipicephalus sanguineus
ATCCGGTATCTCGGCGCCCACAACCGCTGTCTGAAGAAACAGGGCAAGTACTTGCCCAGTCAACCAATTCGGATGTCGTGGAAGAGTTTGAGACGAGTGCGTTAAGAGGTCAAGCTGAGACCTATGATGATATTGTGGCGGCCTGTGCTCAGTTATGCAAAAACATATGGTCTAGGAGAGGCACCGTACCCGTGCAGTACGGAAACCTTGGTGGGATGCAGAAGTAAAAAAATGCGTGGCAAGCCTGCCGTGAGGTGAACCGCCAGCACCGTCTCCTAGTCAAGCAGGGAGACAAGGAAGCATGTTTGGCAGCTTGTACAGAGTACCTTAACCTGAAATACAAGTTCCAAACACTAGTTCAAGGAAAGATCGCCAAGCATAATGTATGTTTAATGGCCTTTGTAATAGAAGAAGGCAAATCGGCATAACAGAGGTTATGGCGATATCTGCAGTCGTTGGATTGGAAGGAGAGGTGCCCTGTTCAGCTACGAAATGCTGCCACAAAGGAACCAATTTTGAAGCTTAAAGAGCATCTCACCTTTCACCTGCTCCGTGTATATGCACAAACAGAGGGTGGCGAGCAAGGGGCTCAGGGAGAGGCTGTGCAGACGCATGAGCCCGTGCCCCTTCCTGGGAACGTGTCAGCCGAAAGCTCGGGTGTGCGGTGGCAGGTCAGCAGGGGTGAAATGGACCGTGCACTGAAGCGTATCGGTGCTCGCACAGCTTCTGTTCTAGACTGACTGCCAGCCGGAATACTCAAAGGCTTTGGCAAGGAGACGAGGGAGCAAATTGCTGGGCTGTTCACCGGGATCACTGAAGGTGCGCCAATCCCAAGAGAGCGTGCCTTGGCCGCGTGGCCTTTATACCAAAGAAAGGAGGCCAAGCTGACCTCGTCGAAGACTACCGCCACTAACTGTTACCAGTGTCCCGAATAGACTGTGTAGGAATTTTGAAGCAGTAGATGAGTGGCTGAGCAGAGGCTAAACATATGCTTACGGAAATACAGAATGGCTTCCGTCCAGGTCGAAGACCGGAGGACAGTTTGTTTGCTCTCACCGAGTGTGTGTGTCGATTGCCATGTCAGAGCAGCGGCCCTTCTGTGCCGTTTTTTTATGTGGAGTAGGCACACGATAATGCTCCGCACGTGCCACTCTTTGCGAGCCTGTCTACAATGGAATTTTCAGCTTCTCTGCTATCTATAGTGCAGCGCCTGTACGAAAACAACAGTGTGCTCACTGTTGGTCACTTTGGTGGTGTGCAGACGGCATCCGTCAGGGTTACGACGGGTCTACGACAGGGATGCCCGCTATCTCTACTGCTGTACATTCTGTATATGGTCAACCTGGAGCGGAAACATCTCAGCTGTGGTCTTCGTTTTCAGCTGAAGTACAGTACAGTGGGGTAGGCGAGAGGTGCAGACTGCCGGGGCTCACCTTTGCCGACGACCTTGTGTTGTTGGCAGAGTCTCCTCAGAACCTCATTAACATCTCTCAGGCGAAGTTAACTCGCCTTGGCTCCGCTTCAACTGCAAAAAATCTGCAGTATTCCATCTCGCGGGCACATGCTTGGATGAGGTCGCTATAAGGCTCGGAGATGATGTTCTGGTGGTACGACATACAGATACCTGCGAGTGCAGCTATCAAGTGGTTCGGAGCTATTTGGCCAACACGAGGAGATCTTCCGTCAGAAGGCACTTCGGGCCCAGTGCATCCTCCGTCGACAGTGTATCTGAGGGTGCAACCGACTTGTGATGGTTCGGGACCTATGGAAGATCGTGCATGTGCCGGCGTTGATGTTCGGGAATGCAGTGCTCTGCCTCTCGGCAGACAGACGGGAATGGCTTGAACGACGAAAGCGAGAGGTTGGCCGGATAGCTCTCGGCTGCCAGCTGCTGTGGCCAACGAGGCTATAAAAGGCGATATTTTCTGTAAGCGCGAAGGACACGTAACACAATCGAAGCACACAGGACAAGCGCTTGTCCTGTGTGCTTCGATTGTGTTACGTGTCCTTCGCGCTTACAGAAAATATGGATCAGTACCAACTAGCCCGATCTCAGTGCCTTATAAAAGGCGATCTAGGCTGTTCGAGCTATGAAGCTCGGGAGGCGACCAGCAAAATTGCACACCGTGGCCGCTTGCTATGCATGCCTCGAGAGCGCTGGGCGCGGCGTGTCTTGACTATCTGTCTGCAACATGCATGCGCACTCCGTGGGTTAGGGGCCTCTACCGCATCAAACGCAAGCTTGGCGTCTTTCGCGTCCCTCTCAGCGGAAACCCAACCGCATCCTGGGTAAAACAGTCACCTGAAGGAGTGCGGGAAGAAGAGGAGGCACGTTGCATGCACAGTATCGCGGAGAAGTCGACACTGGCTGTCTCGTCCATACCTTGGGTATGGACGAGATTGAACAGAAGTGGCGAAAGTGGGTCCCCCTGCCTCACCCCGGTGGTTGGGTGAACCAGAAGGGACTTTCCCCAAACTTTAGTAGTGTGGTTGACGTCGCGTAAAAACTTCAATGTAATTTATAAAATCTTCGCTGACGCTTTCTCCTTAGCGCCCTTATAATCGCACGTGTACGACTCTTTCGAAAGCCTTGGCAATGTCGATAGAGCCATTGCCCGAGGGCGAAGGGACCTACGGGCCTCGTCTAGAATTGTTGCGAGGAGAATATTTTCTGCACAGCCATCAACTGGCAGAAATGCCCTTTGCTTGAGGTCGAAATCGAGGTCAAAGAGTAGTCGCTTGAAATATATCTTGTGGAGTAATCGCACATTAACATGAGAAATTGAAATTGGCCGGTGTTGTGATGCGGTCGATGCGCCCGGAACCTTGGGTATGAAAATGGTTCTAGCTTGTGTCAAAAAGACTGGCCGTCACTTTTGTAACATCAAAAGGTTGAGGAAAACTTGCAGTGCTGTGACGGGGGCTTTCCTTAGCTCTTTTGCTGAGAAGCCGTCCGGCCCTGATGCAGAGTTTGATGGTAACATAGCCATTTTAATGTCCATTACCGTGATGAGGAACATGGGATCGATGACTTGTCGGGGTCGTTGCACGTTGGGGGAGACTGAGGCCGGCACCACTCTTTCCATAATCTCCCTCCATTCTTCCAAAAATCCGGAGGGGTCTTCCACTTTGGAATCAGCATCTCCGTCGAGGACTCTTCGTGCACTTCGCGTTCGGTTCTTACGGAAGAGTTCTTGTGTTAGGGCATATTGTCTCTTCTTTGCTTGTCGCCGGCTTTCTCCATCTGGCGGGCACACTGGCTGACGCTGCGGTTTAACTCTGTCGTTCGCCAAAACTTCGCGCAGGTAGGCATTAAGATCAATCTTTATGTCTTCTGCATCCAGGAATCTTCTCACTATTTCCCATAGTCTGTAGCCCTGGTATGCTCTTGGCGGTGGCTTGGAGGTAAGCTTTCGAAGCTCGTCTTTGATCACTTCCCGGTGGTCGACATCTGGAATTGCTAGTGAGTCGTCTATGTCCGGGTCATCCTCTTCTGCTACGTGGCCCTCGTGGAGATTGGGCGGAAGAAGTGTATTCATTAGTTCTTCAACAAGTTGCCTGTGTCGGGCCGCTCTTCTGTGCGACTTTATGCCGACAAAGCTGCGATGAGGAAACTGTTTTGCCAGGCATTCATTGATATTGTAGATGCGCTGGCTTAGTAGCTCAACCTCCTTTGTTGCCGTCAAGTATTCCTCTTCCTTACCCCTGCGGGGTTTGACTATCGTGATGTTAACGTCAGCGTTATATTCTATGGGGTGGTGATGCCGTCTGTGCTGACTTAAGCCAATTTGGCTTGCAAAAGAAGCCCTGCGTTCAGAACATTGTAGGGTGGGCATTCCCGCGCGGTTCGTAGCATCCAAAACCGCGTCACCCGGGGCGGCATTTTGGGAGCAGCGTATAGCTGCTCCTTCATCATAAACGACATCCGAGGATCTGCTGGGGGGCATTCTGGCTTGTGACAACGGCTCAGCATTTGCTGACCGAACGTTCTCGAGGGGTGACTCGCAAAACGCGGGCACTGCCTCTCTTCATCGTCTGAAGAGCATAAGTCAGGAGGAAGCCGGAAAGTCCTCCTGACCCTGGGTCTTGCCCCCGTACTCACCCAGGCTGACACCGGATGGATGTTGTCGGCCGAATCGCGCGCATTCGCCGTCACAGCACCAAGGGGAGCTGGGTGGTCGGAGGGGACCGCAGGGGTTTGACCAAGAACTGCTTCCCCTGAAAGCGAGGAGGTAGCCTTGAGAGACTCAGGCTCCTCCCGAATGTCATCAGACGGCGGATCTGGTGGGTCCTGAGTATCACGCCTGTCTTTTGGCCTTGCCCCCGTTCTCCTCCAGACTGACGCCCGATGGCTGTCGCCGAAGCGCGCGCCTTCGCCAACACAACACCATCGGGAGCTGGGGGACGGAGGGGGCCACGGTGTCAAGATCGGAGTCCGATCTCAACGGATTGCCAGTGTTTGCCTCCCTTGCACTCCTCCTTTCTGTGTCCATCAACTCCTTGTGAGTTTCAGTCTCCCAACTTGATTGTTGGGAATCGTTTTCGCCTTCAAATCCTGTGTTTTCATCGTTTGCCCTCGCTGAGGGCTGCTGCACCTCCTCATGGTGGCCATTTCTTTTGTGGATGTTGAGACCTTTGGTGGTCTCGAAATCTCTGCCACATACCCCACATTTGAACCTTTCTCTGTTCACAGGGGCTGCTGCCACAGCCATTCGTCCCACTTTGCGCGGCCCTTATCGTCCGCCTCTGTCGCACGCTTGATGCACATGCCAGTCGGCACGAGTTTTCATCGAATTTTCGTTGAGCCATTTTGTCAAGCGTATTTTGGGCTGCTAAAGAGCACAATCCATAGCGCCCGAGTTGCCTGTGTCGTTGCACCGATAAATGGTGGCAGGGGGAACCACGAGCAGGTGACACAGTGTCACAAAAACAGTATTGGTATGGTGTGCACCTGTACGACAACCCCTTGGGAGTAAACTACTGTTTGAGGCGAGAGCTGGAGCATTCCGTACACTTGTGCGCCTCAGGATCATAAACAATGATGTCAGTGATGTGCGGTGTCGAGTGTGTCGAAAAAAGGACGAAACTATTGAGCATGTGGAAGGAAAAAAATGTTGATGCGCACACACACAAAAAAATATACGGACTCAGGAGACTCGGACGAGCGTGTTTTTTGTGTGTGCGCATGAATATTTTTTCCTTCCAAGTATGAACCAACTCGACCAGCAGCAAGTCTTATTGAGCATGTGGTTCTTCGGTGCGAAGGCATTGGCCCAGCGGTCGCGAGTGAGGCTCCTTTAGAAACTGCTCTGGGCTTAGAACAGACTGGCGGAGACGACGGACGGTGTGGTGTAGATAGAGCCGCAGTCGCTGGGACGAATAGACGACTCGAATGCTGGCGAGCGGCGGTTGTGGCGAGACACCCCTGACTGTTGTTAAGTTATCGCGGTTTCTCTTTTCTCTTTTCTTTTTCCTTTGCATTCTTTTAGTTGTTTATTTTATTTTACTTTATTGGTAGGCAGTACAGCGTCCTGTTGGCTAGGGCGTGGTCTCCACGACCAACAAATTCAAAGAGTTGGCCACATCATCATCACGTCAAACCCGATTCACAAAACAAAAGCCTTACTAAAAAAGGAGGCCTTAAAGGCCTTCAATGAAGTGTGCCCTCTCTTACACTTCACTGTTGAGAACCCCACAGACGACACAACTAAGTTGTTATACCTCGTCTTGAAGTTTCAGAAACTGGCTTGTAGCGTAGAGCGGAAACAAACGAGGACGAAGAAGTACAGGACGAACACACGCGCTAACTTTCAACAATTTGCCCTATTTGTTTCCGCGCTATACTGCAAGCCAGTTTACGATGAACCAACAAGCCTATATTGGTACCCTTGTTGAAGTTTCTACCTCAGCATGCGTGTCGTAAATACGAGGCCAGGTGCAACCAAGGCTTCTGCCCATCGAATTCGTCTTACTCCTAGAATATCGCCAGGGGAATGGCGTTTTTGGCTCTCCTGGGTGCCTAAGAGAAGTCATGCACCAGTTAAATATAAGGTAGTTTTCAACAAGTGACAAGATACAGGACGCCGGGCATCCAACCGATTTTATCAGAGCAATCAGCTTCTCGGTTCTCGAAAATCTGAAGCAACTTAAACGTTGAGACCGAACAAGAGACGATCAGGCCTGAATGTTGAGGTAATTCCATACGCGCCTGGTTAGCCACAGCTTCAAGAAGATTGCTAAGTGTTAAGGGATTGAAGTGGTATGTTCCGCCCCGCTAAAAGACTTATGATCTGCAGACGCTCTAACAACGAGGAGGAGAGCCAATACCAAGTTGTTCGTAAGCAGTATCCTCGTGTGTTTTTTTCACCGTCATCTCACTGTAGGCGCAACCACTCAACATGCATGGTCAAAATTACTTTAATTTCCATCACCGCAGTGTAAACGTGATCGTCGCTTATTCATGTAGCCATGGGTGCGTGCCACTGTATCAGACGCAGTCACAGTGACAGTGTTAAAGGTGCATTTGTCACGCTGTAGCACCCAGCAATTATCACTTCCTCATTTCAGCTTGGGAGCCGTAGTGGCGTCGTCAGACAATCTACGTCACCGTCGTCTTGTATCCTGATGTCTGTCACACACACACGCACTACCGTAAGACGCAGCTTATAGAAATAAATTGCTCAAACGTTCAACGAATTCGTTCAACGAAACGTTCAACGAAACGTTCACGCGGTTGTTACGCTGAAGAAGGCGGCAGTCAGGCTGGTAAAGACGAAACTATTTAGTGCGAACTTGGGCCCTAAAAATTAAGTGACACTCCCTGTACAAGCGAGTAACAGTCACGGATCAAAGATAGCGACCAGAACGGTCGTCGATCGTGGAATAATGTGATCGCTGGTGCAACCGTTGGCTTTTCTACTTGCAGGATGGAAGATTCCAGCATTATCGTTAGGGCTGCGTTAGTTCGACTCACACATTGTGCGCGCGATCCCATCAGAAGAGTCTAAAAAAATCAGGAATGTTCCTACACATGCCGGCGCGGCCTGCGCCGAGCGGTCGTTACACGTGAGGTTACATCGAAGTATGAAAAGGAGCGCGTGTGGTAGTATTTATCAATTTGATACGCAGGCTACCAGGTACGGCCCGAATAGCTCTTCAGTCTTCGATCTGCTTTTTTGGATCGCCATTGTGTCTAACAACTTTTTAAGTCCCGGTATTAGTGTCCACGACAGCATGGTAGCAGATGTCGAGATCGCCCCGTTCTTATGTGCACATGATCAACCAAGGAAGGTATACTTTTTCTGAAAAATGGTGATTACATTTCGTCGTCTAAGGAGCTTGCATTACGGCTTTAGAAATTCGGTCACTTACCCAGTACGTGGATGGCAATACCCTATGGGAAGAATTTTGATCCTCTTTAAAGCAGACAATTGGCACGTGTTCCACGTAAGCATTTGTCGGCAAGAAACTCGTAAAGGAGTAGTTCTTAACCCTGGATGTTTCGGGGACCCCTTGTGGAGCGATGGAAGTGATGAGTAGCCGCTTGCAGTGAGAGAAAACGGGGAGAGGGGGCTAAAAAATTAACAACTTGCAGTGTGAAATGGCGCCTTTTATTTCTGCCTTCCAAAGAATGGTCAAACTAAAGTGCCACGTCAATTTGATCTGAGTAGCTCGTGAATAAGTAGTGCAGTCTGCAGCAACATTCAGCCTGTTTTAGCTACGTTTGCTCTTCAAATATGGAATACTCGAAAAAGTATCCTCGCGTTCATATGTCGTAGAAAACTACAACAAAAGCTTTGCAGCGTCTCATGGCGATGCAGACCCATAAGTGAGCTCTGCCGCAATGCAAGATTGTTAGTGGCGAAGCATACAAAAATCAGAAGGGGCCGCTGTTATGGTAATGCCTCCAAAAAACTTTTTTTTTTTTTTTGTGATGGGTATCGCGGTCCTCTCAAAAGGGACTTTACTCCTCCTGGCGTCCTGGCGACTTTACACCTCCTGGCGTCCGCAGACTCGCATTTGAGAATCACTGCTCTAGTGAGAGAAGAACTGTTGCCATGCAGCCGCCATCGCACTGTCGTCGTCGTCATCTTCTTGTTGCCGTCATACACAAAGTCGCGTCTCATGCAACAAATCAGAACCTGCTTTGCACACACATACGTTGCTCGACGTGGCGATACGTTCAAGAATGCCAAAGGCCCCCGCCTCAGATGTTTTTGTCGACTAATTCTTTCTCATAGGCACGCGCCGTCCACTACATCTACGACGACTAAAATTCGAATAGTGTGGTTGCGGAGGCAAGAGCCGAAATGCTTTAAATTTTCCAAAACACTATCTGCGCTGCTGAAATTTTTGTGACCATGTTGAAGAGCCCAGTACTAGCGCTTTTGAATGACGGTGCTGCGTTTGCGTCATCGACGATAGGATGTGGAGGAACCTAAACAAATTCTCTACTATTCCACATAGAACCGGCGAAAAAAAATAGAGGACCAGTAAAATAAGGACACAAACGGCAGCGCCGAGTTACAACAATGTCTATGAAGGTCATATGAAGTATGTCGTACCAACTGGCGCAAGCAGCCACTTTCACTACTACTCTTGCTGACATGGTACTCTGAACTGGTAACACACAGCGCACTCATCCTTCAGCTGACTGACTGAATAACTTTATTTCGTCCTGAGAAGGCGATGGCCCCTAGGGGGCCTCGTCTGCGGGCCGCGCCCACGACGGGAGCTGCGTGAATTTCCGGAGGTGCCATCAGACACGCTCTGTATTTCTTCGAGTTTGATAGTGCGGCTATATGTCTACGCGTCGGTCGACAGAACACATGCCATTAATTGAATCGAAAAGTTATTTATGCATCCATTGAAATTACGCATCTAAGGTGAAATGACGTCGCGCAGATGTGATTGGCAAATTATAAACTGAAATCTGCATATTGACGATGAAAGTATTAAAACTAGCGCAGTATTATTAACCTTATTTCCGCAGAATTCATCGATGACATTTATGGTGTCATCCAAAACCAAGACTAAAGTGGTGGGCGACTGCTAATATCAGGTCGCGGTGGTCGCATTTCGATGGAGGCGAAAGCTACAGGCCCGTGCACTGTGTCATGTCAGTGCACTTTAATGAACACCACATGCCCCAAATTTCCCGAGCTCTCCACAACGCTGTGCTGCATGTGCTTACATGCGCTCAGCGCTGAGCACGGAAAACGCATGCACCTTTCGATGTCTAGAGAAACCCACCTAGCAAGTTACTTTAGTTGTGTTGCGACAGACGTATTGTAAGACCGCGCATTATCAGTGCTCTCGAAGAGCAGCCTCAACACGATGGTACAATTAATTTAACTGTCTTGCTGTTAATAATGTTATGTAGTGCATTGCTGAATCGTTCAAGACTATGTGAACTACGTGAAGTCTGTCTGTCGAATTAAGTCATACCGTGGTTTCGCTGGCCGGGCACCATTATAGTGTGCATTGGAGCCCATCTCACTCTAATGGCTTCACGATGGGTCGGGACTGCCTGCGTCACAGTGCTGCCAACGATTATTCTCGTACGTAAATGACGCTGTCACGTTCTAAATCCTCATTAGGCGGCGCTCGTTTCAATGCTAGCAAACACCTTGGCGCCTACATTGCATACAACCGAAACGCCGGTGCCAGTCAGCTGGTATTGGTGTGCAATAAAAGAAGTCGACGTAAGAAGGAAGCAAAATCATGTTTATTGTCGCAGATTCTGGCTTGAAGCCACACCTGCGGTACTCACAATTATTTCTACGTGGTCAATCGCTAATATTGTCGATATCGTGAGAAGGTCGCATTTCGGCAATGAAATATCGCATGCTACGGTGTTTTTTTTACATATGCGTTCATGTGATTGCCTGACAGCGCTGTATGTCGTCACTTCTCAATAGACTTAGAATGGTGACATCACTTAGTCTGGAAATCAGCACCATTACTGCACCCTTTCTTCCATTTCTAAAATAAAAGTTTGATTGGGATTGTACTTCACACGAATAATGCCCCCCATGGCGAGAAGGGTTTCACTCTGAATATAAACACCTCTGTTGAGACAAGAGCTCGAATTTACTCGCACTTGTTCTCCCATGAATAAGCTAAACCTAGTGTTATCGACATCTCATAAAACTGTAAATAGCAGTTGTTCAGATGTATTCATCCTATTTCAAACTATGAGATCGCCGTTGCGCCAACTTAAGGTCAAACGGACAGCCTCTCGCAGCGAAACTGAGAATTTCGCTACGCAATTAAAGGGACGCTGCAACACTTTTGCTAGTATGCGTCGAATGGCTTCACTAAAAGAGCTTTTTGCTGCACGAATCGACTAACGCAAAGATTTTTAGAATCTTTCAAACACACGCGGAGTTGCAATGCTTTGTCGCACGCTTCAAGCACTTGCTGTCGTTTCGTAGTATACGGCGCGCTGAAAGCTACTCAGGGGGGGGATGACCATGGGGGCAAGAAGATGCGTGCATTCGTGAGCGCGCGTCATGATGATGAGCACATTGTTTTTTTGTTTTGTTTTGTTTTAGGAGCTGGCTCGCCAGGTTCTTAAGCTGGGGCAATGTCCCGTGTCATAAGCGTAACCCTAGTTCCATAGGCGACCGCTACAGGCGCCGATCGCGCGAAAGAGAAGTCTTCTTCCTCTTGTTCTTCGAGCGCCTTGATGATGACATTAACGCAGGCTAAACCACATTTCCTCGATATCCTCGACCACACGTTCGGCCACAACTGCAAGGTCTGCGACCGCTTGGGGTTCGACAACAACCTGACCACAATCGCTACTATAAAAACGTGTGACGTCTTTATATTATAGTAGAGGAATTGTACGGAGCATTCACGGTTTACCCGATTATCTCCTAGCCAGCTCCTCAACAATCATTCACTTCGTGGATGTGGCGTGATTTTTTTCTTCGAAGGCGCGGCTTAATTTCGGTGTGATCGCGAGCGATCGCACTAGAGTGCCCGATGCGCGCGCCCCGCGCGGGCAACAAGGCACCCTAGCGCGCACGGCACGGGGCAGCATCCCGTGGCAGCCACAGTAACTATGCAGCTCACGATGCTCAAATCAGCTAACGGCTGTGCCTTTGGGTATATGGCGCAGTAATTTGGGCATACGGCATCATTTGTAGAGGGAAGAGGGAGCGATTTCTAGCTGACTCTGAGTATTAATTGCAAATTCTCTCTTAATAAAACTTATTGTTGGGCTAGTTGGTCACTTGTCATATTGAAGGTACTCAGCGCGACTTGGCAGTCACTCAAAAAAACAACTCACATATGTGTGGTGTGTTCTTCAGCGTATGCGTGTTAACGTGAGTGTGTTTTTGAGTGAATGCCAAGTTGCGTTAATTATCTTCAATATGCAAATTCCAGGCCTCGTGCTGCGTTATAACCTTTGGCTTGCGTGTTCTCAGGAGCCTGGACTACCGATCGGCAGCATTTTCTGACCATGCTTAAAAGTGTTGCAAGGACCCTTTAAGAAATTCTGCAATTGGTCAAGAATTAGAAAAAAAAGCTACTGCAAGCGCACTTGCGTGAATAACACGTTAATGTGAGTGAATGTTGAGTGAATCAAGTAGCTACATCAAAGCTTTTACAAGTCAGATCTGTAATGCGGTGTGATTCATGTGTAGCCACATAATTTCACTTGTACTTTCTCCAATTCCACACCTGAGTAATACGCAATGCTCAAGTTGGGCAGCCAATGTGTAAAACTAGTTTTTTTACATGCATGACAAAGGAAGTTAACGGCATCAGCACGTCATTTTTTTGCTTTGCTTACCAAGCCTGCCGACGTCAAATGGAAGTCATCGAAGGAGTTCAGGCAGCCAGGGTAAGACGACATGGTTATGGTATGGCCGGGAACAACACGGCCTGCAATTGATGAAGAAGGGATGGTGCGCGTACATTTTTATGCGCTGGAGGGTTTGTCGTGCGCATCCCCAGCAATTTCCAGGAATGTGTATGTTCTGATAGAAAGTGTGAAATGAGTGTTTCTTTTTTCCGCCTTAAAATATCATTCGAAACATATAATAGTCATACTCATCATAAGGAAGAAAAATTACGGTATGCCTCTTATATAGAACACTGTAGGGGAACATACGCAAAGCCTTCTTTGACAAATGTCAAATTGCCAGAGGCAGAGTCGGTTGAGCGCGCATCGTCCTTGTGTTGGCACGAGTAGGCGCGGCATCTGTCTCCTCCTAAAGGAGCATCGTCCTGATGTTACAGGTCAATTTTACAGAAAGTTGCTTTGCACAAGCGACCGTCCCTTGCACAATCAGTCGTTAACGTACCGCGTCATGCCCACCAAGTGCACAAGTTCGTGTCCGTGCTCGCGGTGCGTCATAGGAAGGACTATCCGGACTATCCGGAGGATCTCGTACGTGACGCCACTTAGTCGTTGCGACACTCGATATGGCCCGAAGTATCGCCCGATGAGCTTCTCGGATAGTCCAGACTTTTACGTTGCGAAAAGCCTGCGTGTGTATTCTTTTCGAGATTCGTGTTTTCAGCTGCTGATCGAAGCTGCAACACCTGACAGAGTGAAGTGCGCACGGCTAGAGTCTGAGCATGACTGTTTGATTGCTTGAGTGTTACCCAAACACTTCTGAGTGGGATGTGGATTATAAAACGCCACTAACTGAGACTAACTAGCCGAAATTGCGCTATGTCTAATGGCAGTCAGCCTGAACTGCACCGTTTGACGTGTACGCACTTACCCCCTAGTGGAATTTCTCTATTTCAACCACTAAAGATCTCCACGATGATGAAACATTAGTGTTAGCTGATGTAACCACAGGACACTTGGCTGGCGGCCCGCTGCAGCGAAACATTATAAAAATTTGCACGTTAGTAGTCGTTTACTGGGCACGCAGCGTCCTGTGGACGAGTCGCTTCGGTGAAGGTACGAGCATTTTGCCCGGTTCCGTAGTGTCTTTGGTTGTGAGTTTAGTTACTGCGCGCTCAGCTTCACGGATCCCATAGGCAAAACCTGAGTGCGCATCGCGAACGCGCCACGGCGTTCCGCTTGAGCTGGCGTGAGGAAAGTATGTGGTCGCCGGAGCAAAATGTCTCCACCGCAGGCTTACCTCTCGCTGGGCAGGTAAAAGGGATCAAGAACTCAAGCTAAAAGTAGTCACGCCTATAATCTTCGCGCCAATTTGTAGCCAAATAGAAGACTAGCAACATTACGAACAGTGCATTTTATTATTAAACAAATAATATGCTGATTCACCATGAAATAAAGACTCCAAAACTTGTTTCCCTTAAACTCCAGCTTCATTTTATTTTGTATATCCGTTTTGCCTGAGATATTAACAGCGCACTCGAACTGTAAAAATGAAGGACGAAGCGAAGGGACACGAGCAAGCGCTGGCTTATTGCTGAATTTTATTTCGGAAAACATACTTACGAATAACTTATATGTATGTCACACAGGCTCATCAGCGCAACTGCGCAAAAAAACGACTAATCGCGATACAAAAAAGAGCCCTTATCCAGTGTGATACTGGCCCTTGAGCACGCATTTCAAGCACTGTGGGTGTGTACCTGTATACCAATGAGTGCGCGGTTGCTTATAAAGTGGCAGTCAGCTAATGAGAGAAATTGTTGAGGCGGCCGAATTGGCTCGTTTAGGTGACGGCTGTGTAAGCATGCCTCCCCTTAGCCTTTTCCTCTAAGGAACTTGATTACCTGTTTTATTCACCGATATATCCGGGATAATGCTTATTTCTGTTCATTGGATTGTCGATGTCGTCAACTGCATCCCTAACTTCAGAACATGTTCTCTCCATATTAGCCTTGACTTCCTTAACGTTGTCAGCCACGCATCGTTATCATATAGACGTCAGACTCTGGAGTTCCAAGATGTGTGGCGCCACCTGGGGGAAGTATTGAGTAGTGCATAGACCGACTCTCTCGCACAGTTTGCTATGGGACCAGTGCAACTAGCGAGTGCGAAACAACGATTGAGCTTAATATCGCGTGTGTTTGCGCATTTAGCACTCAGAACGAGAGCTGTGAATTGCTCTCCGCTAGTCGGACGCGCCACCGAGCCGTCGTGAAGTGCTGCTGGATCACTCGCCTGAACGACGGCGGAAAACAGCAGCAGACGAGAGCCCTCCGCACGCTACGAAGAAACTCCGCAAAAGACGCACTGTGCGTTGTGAATTGCCACGGACGTAAAAGACTGAATAACAACGTTCAGTTTTACCGATTTCCATAGTTGTCGTACGAAGAAGAAAGGCGAGAGCGCTGGATACGGGCCGTTGCGAGCGTGTTGGGTAAGCGAAGTACCGCGTTCTCCACAGCCGGTGGCATGAATGTGTGGCTCTGCTGTTGTTTTGCGTAGCCCTGATGCAAAACCGTGGAACCTTGACTATGAAGCTCAGCAGAGGCTCTGACCGCGGTGCTTGTCGCGTAGCACGAAGTGAGCAGCTAGAGGCAGACTGGAGATGCGTGATACGTACACCGCGACGAGTTGGTCGTCACAACACAGCATCGCGGACGTATGTACGTTTTGAAGGCTCAGAGTTCGGTTTTAACTAGCTAACACCACGGGCGTCACAAAAGTAAATCGCAGAATGTGGTCGTGACCCCTTCAGGTTTGTTTCGCTCGTGTCCTCCGCGGTTGCCGTAGCTATTCGGAGGCCACGCTTTTGCCTTTGGTTGTACTCCGCGAAAGGGACACGCACGTATCCCATTTGCAGTACATACAAACGGAAGACGACCATCAAGAGACCATTTGAGGATGCGTTAATAAAACACTCCAATGCACAGGAAGCGAGAGATGAATTAAGGGAGAATGCAACTGAAAAGCGCGAAAATCGCCGGAGCCATTCGCCCCTGATGTACCGAGTTTTGCACCACTGATCGTAAGATGCATAGCTAAGTAAATTGATCGTGTTTGTAGGTACCTTATCGCTGTTGCATACGTATATACCCGATTTTAGCGCATTTAGGCTCTAGAGAACGGATGTCGGAGGGTTTGCCTCGAACTCGGTGTCGTGTGATGCTCGCTTGTACTTGCGAGTTGCAGCGAGCGGGAATAACTAAAACTTATTTTGCATTGTACTCGCAGTTCGCTTTGATCAGCTTCCTTTGTTTCTGAAGCATGGATTGGCGGAAGAAGCTTTCCAGGTCCTTGATTTCAGGAAACCACGCCTCGAACAAACGAAAGAGGAGGGTTATATTGCGGCCTATGCACATTCGCTTGCGGGGCGGCTCTCTTTGCACTACCCAGTTAGTGCCAGGGCTACGATGAGGGCGCTGTGGCGTGTTTTTCGCAGCGCCGCCTGGGCAGAGTCTGACGTCGTCGGCGCGAACATAGTCCCAGCTTATTTCTCGCTTACTCTCACTCAAGGAGGCAGTGGTATTGGCGTGACATTCCCTAAACAATGCCAACGCATCCTTCATCTTTGGTCCTGCGTTTGCCTACACTTCCCCGCGCTGAGTAATACTGAGGCAAAACAAACAGACAACGAGAGCGAGGTAGGCAAAGGAAGAAGGTTGCGGGAGCGACTTGCTCGCTTATCCAACTCTTGTCATGATTGCACTTCAGGCCTACCTACAAGAAACAAAACATCCGATGCGCGCGCGGTACGTGAAAACGTCGACATCCATTTGTACAGAAAAGCAAGCACACTCAGTACAGCGGTTTACGGTCGCAGATTCTGCATCTTGGCAGTTTAGCAAGACAAATGCAAGGCCTACCTAGAAGAGCAAAAAGCGAAGTTGTAGCATTTTCCAGCGGTTGCCGAACGTCCCAGGATTGTGAAGACAGGACCGAGTATTTGTGGCTTTTCGGTAGAGTATCTTGCGCTGTTCGCGACGCAAGACAATTAAGGGGTCATGAAGCACCCCTTGGGCTGATTGAAAAAACACATCCTGCGGAAAGCTGACACGGCTATGAACTGCTCTGCCAAATATTACAGTCGTGCGCGCCGCGAAATGGCCACAAGCGGAGCGCGAAGTTGCCGTTTCCCCAGGCACCCTCTTTTCAAACAGAGGCCGGTTCTCACTCTCGTCGGTGGGCGGGGCGTCTGTCCGCTGTACGTCGCAAGAGACATAGCATGCTTATTGGCCGATAGCCGACGTAAATCGAGAGCGGCGTTCGGATCAGATGCGCTTCTTGCCGCGGGGTGCCGCTACTTGCCGGCCCGCCGACTCCTCAGTACACGGTAGCCGCACTCGCGCAAGCGAATCACAGCGGGAGAGCGATCGCGTTTCATGACGCGCGCTGGCGTAACTTCTTTCACCCATGCCATCCCTCCTGTCTAGCTTCCAGTGCGCTCGCCGGCACGGAAAAGAGAGAAAGCGCCGGGAGCGGCGCCAAACCCCCGTAACTCCGCTGATTCTTGACGGATTCGAGAAATTTTTGCGGCAATCGATTCGGAGGCAGTACAATCCGATACTGAGGCCATTAGATCATTACTTGGAAAAGTGGTTCATGACCCTTTAAGTGTACGCAAGACAACGCGCACTCTGCTTGAGCATAGAAAGTTGAGGGTAACGAAACAGTCAGTACCATAACGCTATTGGCCTCGAGGAGTTACGGAGTCGCCCTCTATCGGACGCGCCTCGATTGCGTGCTAGGCATATACCGCGGCGCGCTTCCCATGGTTTTGCTGTCGGCGCTGCACTAAAACACATCGCGGAAGCCCTCCAGGACATTTCGTAAGTACTTTCGAAACTAATTATGTTCTTTGGTATGAAAATAACAATTTTCGATTACAGAAACCACAAGATAGCTTACAGTCGCTGTGTTTTTGCAGAAAAAACGGAGAGCGCCCGCTTCAAGCGGTCACCGCGATGGAGACGCCTGAGCTGGCTTCTTGCGTGAAAGGTAGGTAGTCGCTGAGTGCAAACTATGTGAAATATCTTGTTAGAGTTGACTGTCTGTATAACCAAACGGAGCATAACAGTCTCACGGGTTCGCGGCGACCGACGGTGCGTCTGCATGTATGTCCGTACTCGTGGTTTCGCTTTCGCTGCCAGCGTGTTTCGGCACCGTGCTGTGTACTTTAGGCCGCATAATATAAGAATTTGTGAGTACAAAAATAGGTATTGTTGGGGGCGCTATCAGAGCAGTTAACAAAACACTTTCGTTACAACTACGCTTGTGCGTTATGGCAACTTGTGATATGTGCCGTCCCGACGATTCGGTTTTTTTTTCGGTCTAATTCGTGTACATTTCAATGTCATTTGGCAAGTTGCCTCGCACTGCATTGATCGGCCTTCTCTAACGAGCAATTGCTGCTGCTTCTATTTCTTAATTCAGTGCCATTCGTTTCATTCGGTGCTCACAGAGAGCGTGATAAAATGCGCTGCCTTTTTAAGGTGTTCCTTAATTATCATTCCCTTTGTATCGCAGTGAACTTGCCGTCTCTGCTCAACAGATTCATTGAGCAAGCTTCACCACATCGAGATTGTTGGTTGAAGGAGAGGCAGTGTACGAGGCCAAGCATGTCGTTGCATGCAACGTGAAGGATAAGAAAGAATGTACAGTAACGTTCGCCGGACTTGTACTACAAACGTTGGCGGTAAACAAGGACCGCACGAAATTGAAGGCGGTGAAAGAGAGAGAAGTGAGTGGAGCAACCTGCAGCTGCAAAGCAGGGTAACAACAACGCGTAAAGAGTAAAATGCAAAATTTTAATGCGCAGCACTATTTAACGAGTACCGCAGCGATTTCGGCAGCAGTGCCGTGTCTAACGGAAAAATCGTGGCATCTTTCCACATAAATAAATATGGCTCCAAGAAAAACGACAAGGGGTTAGAGAGTAACACAAATAAATTTGGGGGTTAGACGGGGTGGGGAACTCGGACGTTTTGGCAGAACCAGCATTAAAAAAAGAAAAAGAAAGAAAAAGTACTAAACATAGGAAGAGACGGTACGAGCCAACTACATATTAGGAGACAATTCACTGAATTTCTGTAGCTGTTTTCAAGCATGTATTACATTTAAAACGTGCAATTTTTAGTAAATGCTAGCTTTATTACTTTGAGCTCATATTTAAACCACCTTAAATTTATTGAACATTTGACCACTTTTTGTATGTTCACTAGGACAACACAAAAAATTCCCCTGCTTTCCTTGACTTCAGTATCTGCTGGTTTCATACGGTCGTGATTAACAAAATTGGACCCGTGGGTTACCCTTCTCAATTAGAATTTAAGTATTCTGCAAAACACGAGTAAAACGATCAGGAACCTAGTGCATGTCTGTGAGTTGAAAAAAGCCCCGACTAAATATGATTGCAATATATTGTGTGTCTATGTCGAAAACCAAATGTCATTTCAGTGGATGCATATGGCTGTTAGTACGGTATATGCTTCATCAGATATAATAATCAACAGTTGGTTTACATGTCTCATTCAGGCTGCACAAATGCAAGACATGATTGCACTACTACTACACATTAATGCAGAGAGACCTTTGACATCCTGTCATCTACTGATCTTCCTCAGCTGTGGGGGAAAAGAGCTGAAGACAAGCATCAAAGAGAATATGCACCAAGGAAGGTGTGGACCTTTCCTGTTCAAAGAAGGTAAACAGTAATTCCTTTCAACTTTACTAATTTCAAAATTGAAAGTCATAGCAGCCATAAAATAAGGCAACGAAGTCAAAGGAGATATGTTATTCCTGAAATGTTTAGGTGAACAACATCCACGTAGAGGCTTCTGAGGACTCTTGAAGAGGCTGCTGCAGGTTACCATACAGTTCTACAGCATTCCGTGACAGCGAAAGCAGTAAGCATACGCGTACTACTATTAGATATGACTGGCTACCATTATGTGTAAAGATAATGCCAACCACAAGAAACCTACAACCCATTGCGGCAGAGAGATATTTGGTCGGCTTGCACATTATAAAACGCTTGAGCTATTGCACTAGCTGATGCTGTTAACACCTGTGCAAGCACACAGAGAGAAAATTATGCAACTACACAAGGTCGTAGCCAGGACTTGTTTCAGGGGCTTCGATACTCTATATGTACGTATGGTATGTTATTACCTGTATGTGGATACGTACACATAGAAAATACAGAAGGGGTTCGGACCCCCCAACTTACCTTTGGATGCACCAATGCTGCTGCATCTTGCTTACTGCAAACAAACAGACCGAGATGCTTTGATACTTGCAGTGTCATGCCATTCAGTAGCACCGCTAAAATTACTGTTTCCAAATACCAGTGGACTTCAACACACTTCACTGAAGTGGCAAGCCTGACTACAGGCACTTCCATATACATTACGTAATGTTATCTTCACATTTTGGTGCTGGTTGCCACAGCATACATTCCATAGGTACGAGTTAGAATTTTCTATGCATGCACACACACTGATGCTGCAGGAAGATATTAAAGCAACATTGTTTAACTATGTCTATCTATGCTATCATGGCTTTAAACTTTCTGCCAGCTGCGCATTGAAGCAGATGCTTACAAGGAAAAACACAGACAAATGAAGTTCTGGTAATTAACAACTGTATTTATTACCAACGCAGTGCATGCATGAATGAATCATAATACAGAAACCATTATAAAAAACGTAAGCATATGTGCAGTCACAGTCATAGTGTATGACATGTACATTATTGTACAAGCTTATTATGTGCAATGAGCAAAAACTATTCTGCATAAGTTGTGTCAGCGGTGTCTCGACTGGGGCTAGTGGTATGGCGTGACTGCAGAGTGTATTGCGGCACTGCACACACAAAGTGGCAAATACATTAACATGGTGTCTAGGTTTGTTTTTCATCGTAAGTTTCATTTGTGAACACACCTTTGCAGCACAATTGACCATACAATTATGTTGCCACTTTCTCACGTTACAGGCAATTTTTGGCCTTACGCAATGTATTTCATTCCAGGAAACCACAAGCATACAGCAGATGCAGCCAGCAGCCCTCTACAAGTGGTAAGAAGCCTGCAGTGCTGCAGATGCAGCAAATACAAGCACAGTGTCAAATGAACACTGTTCAGATGTAGAAAAATATCAGAGCAACATAAGGAAGTACCCAGTGAGTGCAAGGCCACCAGCTGAAAGAAGCTGTCATCAAAGCAGTAGTAGAAGAAAGGGCACTCTCAACAGAAGACATATTTACAATTGCAGCAGACGTATACACAATCAAACATTCAAACAATTACGCACCTGACAAGAGAACAGGCGGATCACAATATTGGATGCTCTACAGAAAAGGATCATAACAGCATCTATTGCTATTCTGTGTACATACACTAAAAACAAAAATGGCCCCCATGGACGTGCGCTCAACTGCTTAAGCAGTGTTGAGGGAACAAACAGTGCAAACTCCAGCTATGTCAAGAGGAATCGTGCTTGAAAGAACAGCAAAGGACTTCTACTTAGCCACAACAACACACCAAAATGTAAAACTAGCAAGCATGGGCCTTGTAATTTCAAAGAACACCCTTGTATTGGAGCAAGTCCAGATGGACTTGTAACCTGCAACTGCTGTGTTGCCAGAGTGCTAGAAGTGAAATGCCCAGTTAATTTGGAAAGGTTTCGGACAAAGGAGCTCACAAAACTAAGCAATGGCAATTTCACCCTTAAAAAAACAAGTAGATACTTCTGCCAAATACAAGTTCAAATGGGAGTTTGGGAGTAGAGAAAGCTGATTTTTTTGTTTTCCAGGACAGCGAAAATGCCTTGCTGCTAACTTTTGATTTTGATGAAGGCTTTTTAGCAATGTTGTCGAGCGAGCTCTATTTTTTTAAGTCTTATGTCGTCCCGTACATAACTCATTATAGGGCATAAGATGTAACAGTTACTTTTAACCTTGAACAGAAAATTGATCACAAGGTGAGACTGTAAGGATGACATTACATTCATTGTGATGGCACTATTGAGCTCCATCATGAGTAATCTGCAACAAAATGGTTGTATAGGTAGCATTTTTACATTGAAAAAGTGTTTTCATGCATGTTTGTGTTTACATTTAAACCACTGTTTGCAAATGTAAGAACATGGGCATCTACAGATTCTCTGTACAGTGCGAATAATGACCAAAAATAAATGACAGCTTGTTTATGTGGCTTCTCTGTTGTGCATTTGCTATCTTAAAAATAATTTCCTAATTTAAAAAGTTGTCATCATTGAAGATTGGCCTAGAAAGGTTAACAATTCCAGCTATGATCTGCACAATGTCATCAATAAAGGAAAAAGCTCTATTCCTATGTTTCCATCCAAAATCTTGAATAATTTCATTCGTTGGATTGCCCTTTCCACGTGAACTCGTGCTGCAGCAATGTTTTGATTCCTTTCGGCATCACCTTTTGAAAGCTGCTTTTTGTTCCTTAAGAAAGGTGGACGTACCATTGTAACGTGATGTTCAAGGCATAATTTGTCAATCAGAAAACCCTTATCTACCATAACACTGTCTATGGAAGGTAGGAACTTCTCCAGCACTTTAGATTCTTTAGTTATGAAGGAATCGGATGCCCTTCCATCCGTAGGCTTGGCTGACATAGCTGATGAGTCCTCCTGGAGTCTCACAGACAAGAATTTTAGCTGTATATGTGCCCTTATACCAACTATATGTCAGCAACTGAGATTCCATGTCCTTGGGCCTTGTAGTGGAATCTCAGTACAGTCAAGTACTGCCCGAACAGTGGTGTAATCTTTAAAGTATACAGTCAAATTGTCAATGACAGCTTCTTTTGTAGGCCAATTACTGCCTTGCGCAGTATTGCTGCAAGGACAGTCACGCTTACTTTAAAGATGTCGGCTGCAGTGGTGCGGTGAACACCAAAGAGCACACCTAAAACTGAAAATGTGAGGTTGTGCTGCAACTTCATAAATGTGAGCAGCACAGCATCTTCATTTGAAATGCAAAACCCCTTAGCATGTGCAAGTAGTCTACAATCTGTGTACAGGTCGCAATTTGTAGAATAGCTGGAAACAGGGTAGACCAGAAAGCACATTGGGGCTTTTTCATCCTGTATAGTTGAATGCTTAGTGGCTGGTTTCGCACTGCATCAAGGGTGCCGACTTGGATGCCAATGTCGTGAGTAATTGTGAGGACCTCGGCAGGTATGGCTGAAGTAAAAAATGATTATTATTCCGGCTGTTCCCATCAATGAAAAATACAGATTAACCGTGTTCTTAACAAACTTGGCTACAGCTCTCACTTGGATCTTCTCCATCCTCAATATGGACAGCGAGGGAAGTGGTGCTGGCCTGAGGCTCATCAACAGCCAGTGTTGTGGGATCACCTTTCTGGAAAGCCTCAGCCAGAGGTCTGTCCTCTGTAAATGAGAGCACTGATTAAAATTTGCCTGTGCTTACCCTAAAGCACATAGCACTTACCTACAACAAATAAATTAAACATAGCAACTTGATCCATCACAGTTGAACATACGGGGATGAACATATTACTACAGTGCAAGCAAACACATTCAAGCCAAAGGCAGAGGTTGCGTTCTTTTGCTTCCAACTAGAATTCCTTATAGTGGTTAGTGTTGTGTGCCTCCTGTTTTATGATACATGCTTCATGACTGCTACAAAGAAAGGTGGCAGTTACTTTGGATGCTTATTATTTTATGGCCTGTAGAAAAATTCTCACAAGTACTGATGCGGTATCTATAGCCACTACAAGTTGACATATGCTCGTCTAGTCATGTTATACAATCGTTTGAAAGTTGAAGCTTTTTTATACAGGTGCACGAGCTGTTCCTCCAGGGTATTAGCTGACAGCCACATTTATTACAGTACAGACAACTAATATTGCATCACAACACAAACGCTTGGTGAAGACTTCAGGATCTTGGCACATTTATCACAACATTGTGAGTCATCTATGCATCACAACCAAGACATGGCAGCATAACTTCCCTTACATGCTTGCACTTATTTCAATGTGCAGGTGCGACTCGTTTTCTTGACATGATGACATCATAAGAAATGGTTGGGCATTGCACAACTGGTTTTGCATATTGGGAAAATATTTATTCTGTGTACATGCTTAACCATAATTCCTTGCATTTACTGTGTTTGAATACTACATGTATGGAGTTCTTGCCAACACCCTAAAACTCAACAACCATTCTGCTCTGGACTCCAAGAAAAGGTAAATGAATACCCATGCGCATTCGGCACATTGCATGTATCATGAAGTACGACATAAAATGCTTGTTTGGCACTGGCATACCCATGAATTGCGAAAACCAGGAAAGGCCAGACGAACAGCAAACATGCCTTACAGGCTTGTTTGCTGTATTGGTACACATTCCAATTGAAAATTCAGCCTATGTATCAATAAAACCAGGCACAATTCATTTACGCAGAAGTAAATTGCCATTGCACGCAGGGAGCATCACTAGGAAAAACGAATATGCCTTGCAGTTAATCATTTGCGAAAACCTCAGCTCACATGGAAATTCGCCGCTTTTAACATGCAGTGTTTAGTGCAGGAGAACGCAAGCTGGCTGAAAGAATGTATTGCCAACATCAGCCAAACACGTCCGCCGCAGTGTTTGACTCGCCATGTGAGCGAGTACATCCACCAGCAAACGTCGTATGGCTTATTAAAGCGAAAGCCTTATAAGCCATACGACGGGCAGGGGATAATGAATACATCGACTGACGAGAAAAAGAAGGTGGCTTCGCCTTCTCGTATTAGGCGATTGCATAAGGGGCCCTGTGAGTTTTAATCCAATGTATCTAAACAATGACTACGTATCTGCAGCCGATTTCGGGGACGTGGAGCCCGGGGCTGACGATCGAGAGGTCGCACGGGAAGGTTCTGCGATGGTATCGCACCTGGTAATAGGTAGCGCCTTTCCATCCTGCGGATATGAGCACTATTAGTCGGCGGGAAGCGCGCGCGAGCGATCGTCTCACTGCGCGCTGTCTGCTACTCACCGAACAGCGCAGCACCGACGCAAGTAGCGAAGTCTTCGTCGCGGAGTGCTTGTTGCACACACGACTCGTAGCCGATGGCTGCTTGCCGGTTGTAAGCTTCACAATCCCACGCTTCGCGCAATTTCTTGTCCCGCGGGTACCGGTGCAGGCTGACACCGATCTCTGTTGCGTAGGTCCGGCACTGGCGGTACCGAGCAGTAGAGCACCATGTTCGTAGCCTTCGGGGGCACCCACTCCTATTACAATGGCTTCGACTGTACTCGCTATGCGAAAAAACATCCGCAGCTGAACCAGACCGCAGCGAAGGTGTGACTTGAACTTTCGTTTCAAAGCACGCGGCAGCGCTCCACCAAGCAGCCGACGCGGCCGCTGAGACCACGTGATCCTGCAAAGGACGTCACAACGATGGTGGCGCCGGCATTTCAAGTGGTGGGCCTCGAGGCCCAATATGTCAAAAGAGGCATTCACCAGAAGCGTCTTTGTACGACGCCGCCGCGTGCCAGAACGTCAAACATGGTGCGTGACAAACGCACTGCTAACTTTGAAGCTGCCTCTGTTTTTGCGGGGAGGAGGTAAAAACGAGAGTTTGAAGATATTGCGCGATGGCAAAGGGTTGCGTTTTTGGCGCGAGTGGTTAGTTTTAGCGCATTGTACGAGAGCGGCGGATGTTTAATAGGTTGGTGTGGTTTGTTGAGCGTGCCGCGTGAGCCGGCACTCGGCCGCCATCGAAAAATTATCTTATCTCAATATTAGGGGGGTGTTGCGAGGACATAGCGACATCCCCTTGCACATGAAATGGCTACACGCAAGCAGTTGCAGGACTACACGACGCTTTCGCGCCATTTCTGTCTCGCTGGTGCGCACATTGCGCACACAGCCCGGCGCATCGTACCTGCCTGGGTGAGTGTTCTTCTTTCTTCACATATATGCTCGTGCTGTTAGCGTTCACATTGTTGCATGCTTGCGCTGATTTATATGAATGACGGTATTGAGCTGCCAGAATATTCTTGACGGCTTTGAAATAACTATACGAGTATACGACTTTGTTGTAATCGTCATCCGTCTCTATAGTCGCGCACGTGTTGTCGTGCTGGTCGCATTTATTGTGAACTCTCATACAGTTCAGGGCTTTCGTCGCTCTTTACAGGTGTCACTGAGAAAATCACTTCGTGTTGCTTGATATGCTGTGTAATTTTAGCTCTCGCAAGGCTTCTTATCTTTCGGCTAGCAACTGTCCTCTGCATTTATGGTCAATGATACAATGCAGCAATCAAAGGAAGCATATTTTTGCTAGCAGTTGAATGATAGGTCGTTATACTTCGCATTTACATTTCTTTGATTACCTTTGGGAAGCGGAAAGTTTTTCCGCGATCAAAAAGTGATAAAACTGCACTTACGAGCACCGAAGTCGTTAGTACCGTTTCATTGGATCAGGCGCTCATTGATACGAGTAGCGGCATCTCTTGTTTTTAGGAGGCAAAATCAGCAATTTGACCTTCTGAATAGCGACAGTCTTTAAAACGCGTTTTGCTGCCTAATTTCTAACAAGTTTTAAAGCCAGCCTCATTCATGCTCGTGAATACACTTGCGTATTTACTGTGCCCCTTCACTGATTTCCACAGTATTTGGTCACATTTGCCCATTGGTCTTATGCAGTGCCAAGTCAAGTGTGGACAAGTACATCAGTGCATCATGCACCAGCTCTGGTGCCTGTACAAACTGCAGATCTCGATGAAGGTAAAGTAATGCGTCGTATGTAATTAGACGTTAGCTAGTTGATGGCATTTTTGTTCTCTCATCCATCATTTCATGCGATGCAACAGCGATATATAACCGTGGTTGCATAAAAGTATTGTTGTTTTCGTTGGCAGCTTATTATTTATGTTGGATTGCTCTGTTAATGTTATTACAGAGAAGTGAAATTCATACAGCAATCTTATAAGGGATATAATTGTTGTTCATCCTCGTGATTCTACACACAGAATTTGAATACCTTTGCAGGTGACAAAACCTTCTGACACAAGAGCCAGGCGCAGTTTTATCGAGCGACTGGCAAGGAGCGCACACCTTGCAGGTTTTCCAGCAGCATCAGCAGCAGCAACACCGTGGTGTTGTTTACAATGCCGTAACTGAGCACACGATCTTTCTTTTTGTGTTTTTTATTCATTTTCTTTTTTTTTTGCTTTTCACTCCCATCTAAATATCGCCGCCGCAGCCGAGCATTGACCTGCAGCAGCGAATTAATTTTTAATCATGCATTGGCTGCTACCATTCAAATATTCGCTGTGACTGTCATTCACCTGGTATTGAAGAAAATTCGTTTGCAATGTCGTGCTGTTGCAATATTGTGCAATATTGTGCAACCAAGTTTTAAGCCAAGTTTGCCTGCCACTTTATTTACTTAACGAATGAATCGTGAGTCTACTGTAAAACTGTTTTCCTTGTACGTGATTATCATCAAATTGCGATTGTGCTGTGGTTTTCACTTGCAGCCGACATTCGAAACAGAGCTTCACCTTTAGAAAAACTGGAAGTTTCATGGAGAAGTTCAACAAGGTCAAATGTGCAATGCCCGCATATTTCGTGGAGATCGATGAGTATTTCTGAGGAAATGATGCTAAGCTTTTTCTCATAGCAGTAGTAAGTTTATGGTTAAAACACTATTAGAAAGCTTCATTAGCAACGTCTGAAAACACTTTCATATTTGTAACTTCTGTGACACTGTCTACACAAAATTCGTCAAGGTGTATAACAGATTGAAAACGTCCGTTTACAGTCTTTGTGTGATGTGCGAAAACACCAGGTGATCTAAGAACAAAACGTCGCATGTATCCTCTGGTTTTCTTTTTTTTCCGTCAGGATGACATGACAGCAGCCCCATCGCCTGACCGCAGACTTTGGAGGGAGTTCGACAACAAGGCGTTCAACTGCGATCAAGTGCAAGGGAATGTGAAACTTTCGTTTGGCACACTTCTAGAGAAAGCTCTTATTTTGCTTGATGGTGTACTGTATTAAGGGCCTCACATACCCAACTGGGTATGCTCAATACTTCGTCTTGTGCAGAGTATAATGAACCCAGTTTTTTCCCAGGTGTTTTGCCGGCGGGAAGCTGCTGAAGACACATTGACATGATCAAAGGTATTTGTTAAGCACCAGAATATTTGTCCGAAAAAAACATCGGATGGCACGTTTATCGTTTCCTTCAGCGCTGAGCATTGCTTTTAGCGCTGTTTGTATTTTTTACAATAAATACTTATTTTACACGTGAGCAGTACCTGTTTCTCGCATGCTTATACACGCTAGACACAGCAGGTACTGTTGAACTATGAAGCTGGTATGGTCCGTCAAGTCATTCTCAAATGATTCCGCTGAACGGTACATTTATGGGGAACGCGGTGCGTCCATGCTTTAACCACCGCTACTAAAAAAAGAACGATGCGAATTTTTATACGCATGTCTAAACACACTGCATGCTTATAGTTTCCAAGCTCACAGTTAATGGTCAATCTAGGTACCCATCATAGGGTAAATGAGCGCAAAAACGCTCCTATGTGATGTAATCGGTTCACGTTAAAAAATCCACGTGGTTAAAATTAGGCAGTATTAGCATGCGCTACCCAGAGCTTCGTGTGCACAATTTCTTGTGTTTGTTGCCACTGTGCATCTGTCAAAGACTAGACACTTGTGTACGCACGTTACTTTCCGAATACAGTATAGCGTACGTGCCCAGCCATCGCAACGTCTGTGCACACAATTCTAAAACTCTGTTAGCCAACAATCAACCACTATACGGCGTGCCACTTGACGTCTAGGGAGTCCGCATTCGGGATTCCACAACCTGACTGCTTTCTTCCTTCTTGTGCCACAAACACAGAAAAATAGTAATGAAGACGCTAGATAGGATCAAAGGGGGATTAGTGAAAAGACCTTCATCCTCAAGTGGGCATAAAATAGGCTAGTAATGATGAAAAACAAAATGCTTCCTTGGACAAATTCTCGAATCGTTTGCCGTGAAATGTATATCTAATTTAATGCTCTACTATTAGTAACCGCATGCTGTCGAAACCAAATGCAGGCAGTAGAGCTTCCACGAGGTGTTCTAGATTTCGCAATACCATTCACTCTTTTCTCCTAAATCCGCGGTAGGCAATGTCTAAGTCTAGAAAACAATATTTGCATAATTAAATTGCCATCCTCTGGAACGTACATATGTGCCAGCGCGAAGTGCGCACGCCTGTCGGTGTACCTCGTAATAACATCGCCGCATTGGCTAAAAAAGTTCAGAATTCGTTAAACATCCTCATGTTCGACAAATGGCCACTCTACGTTAATTTTCTTACGATAATATGTCATAATTTAGCAGTTTCAGTTCCTCGCAACGACTGCCACACTGAGGCGCAACCGCTTTGTATGTGCGCAATAAAAAAATTTGCGCAAACTCTGCAACACTAGAACCTATTACTCGATGGTGTCAAATTCATTTTCCATTAAAGGGGTCATGAACCACTTTTCCAAGTAATGATCTAATGGCCTCAGTATCGGAGTGTACTGCCTCCCGAATCGATTGCCGCAAAAATTTCTCGAATCCATCAAGAATCAGCGGAGCTACGGGGGTTTGGCGCACGCTCCCAGCGCTTTCTCTCTTTTCTCGTGCCGACGAGCGCACTGGAAGCTAGACAGCGAGGGATGGCATGGGGGAAAGAAGTTACGCCAGCGCGCGTCATGAAACGCGATCGCTCTCCCGCTGTGGCGGCACCCCGCGGCAAGAAGCGCATCTGATCCGAACGCCGCTCTCGATTTACGTCGGCTATCGGCCAATAAGCATGCTATGTCTCTTGCGACGTACAGCGGACAGACGCCCCGCCCACCGACGAGAGTGAGAACCGGCCTCTGTTTGAAAAGAGGGTGCCTGGGGAAACGGCAACTTCGCGCTCCGCTTGTGGCCATTACGCGGCGCGCACGACTGTAATATTTGGCAGAGCAGTTCATAGCCGTGTCAGCTTTCCGCAGGATGTGTTTTTTCAATCAGCCCAAGGGGTGCTTCATGACCCTTTAATGTACCACTCTACTATGTTCTCGATTTCTGCTGTACGCAACGCCTCTCAGTAATCCGCACATAAAAAATTAAGTTCGTCTATATGTAAAACACTCCAAAAGGCTATCCTATGCACTCTAGCACAGCAAACTAACATTCCCCAGTCGCGTGCGCATGCAAATGCAGCTGTGTGGATGTAGCTCGTAAATGTTTGCGTGTTCAGCGTGTTAATCACGGCGAGATTTGTCAAACATTGGTCAAAAGGTGAGACTTGTACACAGTTAGGCACTGCATGCCCATGAAAGTGCCGTTCGCACCAATATATACTTAATACATTGCATGGTCTCGGGCTTCCAGAAAATGTTTCGTAAACTTATGTGAAAATATAGCATCATCCAGTGTGATTTTAGCGCAATCTCAGCTTTGAGACGAGTATGAGGTGATTTAAATAGCGCGGCGGGACCGCTATATGAGCGTGAATCTAGAAGTTCTCAAAAATATAGCCTCTGATGGAGACGTAACAGAACACCACAGATATTTCTGCTATAAGTGCTGCCGGATATAAGATCCAGTCCATGTTAGCATCATATTCCTGTCTGCGCACTGCGCGCCTGAGAATGGCAAACGGCGAGCCGCGTCTCCAGCGTTCAAAGCCCAATTCGCGAGTCACGTACGTCGCGCGAGTGGCGTGCAACATAAACGGCATTTCCTCCGGGGCGCCGTCCGCCGAGCGACCGCGTAGCTGCATACATTCAGCGCCAGCTCCTCGCTTCCATGGTCGACGCAAGAGTCGGCCATATTTTTCATTGAAGCTAAAATAATGTCTACTGGTATCGTGTCATTCATCTGAGGGGAAGCGACGTGCAATATCCAAAGTTTAGAGCCAAGAGAAGTTCCTTTACAAGTGAAGCTCATCTGCAGTGCGTGCACGGCGTACCGCACCTGCTCGGGCGTGTTCGCATATTGTATATGGCTGACAATACCACGATTATCAGCGCATGTTCATCTCAGTGTGTAATTATTGCGGGGAGTGGGTCGAGCCAACGTCGGTAACAGGTAAAACATCCTAGCATATGAGCGTGAGCGGTTTGTTCTGAAGCACGGTCGACTACGGCTTCGAAATAAACTGAATAGGCTTAGTGACGATATCGGCTACCGGCCTGGTAACCGTCGGCGGTGAAGCGGCCAGCGACGTTGCTGAGAACACGGTGATTCTCCGGCGGTAATCGGCTACGTCGGTGTGCGGTTGCCGTGGATGGATTCCGAGCACACGTTCCACGGCAAGCGAATCTTGACGTTGAAAACTCGTTCAGTCCACGAAAGACAAAGGCTGACGGCCAGAGTTGCCACTGACTTTCAAGTAAATGTCACCAAACAACGAGCAGAAAGTCGCCAAAAGTCGCCATTTTTTTAACAATTTCGCCAAAAAAGTCGCCATTATAGATGTGCGCGGCATATCCTAGTAATAGAAATTTTCACTGATGTATAGCCCCGTAGAATACAGTGCCATTCAAAGCCCTTAAAGTATCTTGACATTCCTCAATACCAGGCGCATCGCCCCTTCACCATGGGTGCTTGGTGCACCTGGTTACCCGACTAGCGGCAAGATGTGCGCGGAGGCGCAAGTGTGAAAGGATAAAACGCTCATGATATCCTTCCATCCCTGTCCGCTCGTTTCAAAGGTAAAAGTGTGGTAAACCTTGAGCGAAAGCCGCGAAGGCTTTGTTTGTAGACAGCTTTACATCCCTCATATGAAAAAAAGGATTACCAGGTTTATTAAAAATAGTAAGACAGAATTCTTACAGGTATCGTTCATTAGTGAGTATTATAGCTTTCAGTGTGAACTAATATGATACCGGACGCCACTGTCCTTTTTATATATAATCACTTATATCTACCCGCGTCAATCCAGTGCGTTATAATTGAACAGGTAGACATTGTAAAATGTTATATAGCAAGTGTTTTCATTGCACACGCTCACCGAGAACAGTAGAAAATGCCTGAATAAATAATTTTTTATTGCACGAACACCCGCGTATCCGCCCATCTTCGCTATACGAGCTCGATTAGGGGATACTGCAGCGGTGAATAGGTCGCCAAGCTATTCAGAAGTTGGAGCTTTGGCGGAACAAATGGTCGGAACACATGACCAACCCGTCATCTAGCCCCTTCAGAAGCGAAACTTTAGCGATGCTCTGAAGCATCTAGATGAATCTAGATGAATTGAGTTAGAAGCGTGTAGATGAATTGAGGAGATGCACACGAGTTACAGGACGGACATACAGAACGGCGCGTAATGTGCACCTCAAAACCCAGAAAAATACAGATAATAGTGCCGCTCATTCGTTGGGAAGGCACTGAGCTTAGGATGCATAACTCAGTGGAGACCTAAGCTGAAAATCGCCAAAAATTCGCCATGTCGCCATTCATAATTTTAGGTCGCCACGGCCTCACAAATTCGCCAATTTGGCGAAAAGTAGCCACCACTGGCAACCCTGCTGACGGCCAACATGAATAAAACTCGGATATTATGCACACCAAAATTCTTTAAATGTCACTGAGGCGCCAGTGCCAAATGTATGCGGAACAGTTTTATCTTCTTTACCAAGCACGCAAATTCGCTTGAAGCATAACTTGAGTGACGCCGTATATAGTTTCACGAATGTCATTTAAAAAAATGTCTCTTTACGTATCAGTGAACGCTACATGCATAATAACGACCTCCACTGCACTAATATGCCAGAGCGTGTAGCGACACATTGGTGCATATAAACCCCGTACTTTTATCACTGTGACCGCGGGTGATGTGGTGTAGTGGTTAGCGTACGCGCTTGCTGATCGAGTGTTCGCGAGTACGAATCCGCGCGTGTAAATTGTGAATTTTTCTGTGGTTTACTTCTGATTGTAATGTGTGTATGGATTATGTATGTCATAAAACATGTGTGTAAGTCTCCGAATACAGCTTAAAAGGTGACCTAAATAAATTTTTGTTTCGCCGCTTCGTACACCGCCTATAGCTAGGACGCGCCGCAGCTGGGACGCACCGTAGGTAGGACTCCCCGTAGCCAGGACACCTGGTCACGTGGAACGAGGAGATGTCTATAGGCGGCCTTCAACTAGCCGGGAATCGAGACGAAAAATCTCCGGCCTATTGGGTCCCGCCTATGAGATGAGCCGCTGAGAAAGCTACTACGCCGCGGGACGGCTACGGGCGGCGCCGCCTACAGGTCGTGCCGGCTAAACAAGCAGTATATAGGCGTTAGATTTTTCGTCTCGTTTCTGGGCTGTAGACTGCCACTTTAAGCAGGACTTGATTAAGTGTGTGCCGCAGTGTTCGGGAAGCTTCGCGATGGTAGTAGATCATTTTGTTAAGATTGCCCGCAGGAACGCGACTAGTAGTCATAGATTATGCCGAGCTTGCGCGACCACCAGTGATAAGACTGGAAAGTTCGATGCGTGATGTATAAAAGACGGCGCGTCCCCAGCCACGAGCAGTTGATCGACGGTCGACGCTCTGTTCGCCGCTATCAGTGTATTGCTAGTAGTTGACTTTCAATTTCCCGGCCACAAGTTCGGCCAAATAAGAGTTTCATTAGGACGTGCTGACTGCCGCCTTCGTCGACGTCACGACCACGTGACACTATAAACATGGTTCTAGGGACGTCTTTCGAGAACACGGGACCCAAGTATTGCACACCGCCATCACACATCATTCCCGGCTATGCCTATCTAGGACACAGCCTTCCGGCTGGAAATTCGACAGCTTGGTGTCCATAAGAACATGAATAATAGGTACCCTCTTCGAACCTCTTACTCATCTTAAGCCATAAACTCGCAACCTCAAATTAGCTCTGTTTAGTGCCTCACGCACCTATCGCAGAACTTATGTCTTGGTCACTGGCCTGAGTTACTTACTTGCTATAATACCCTAAATATTTCATGTTTGAAGATACTTGTCCTAATCTTACAGTTTTAGCGCAGTAGAGGCCACTCACCTTAAAGAGGCCCGCGACACTCTTCGAACATGGTCGGAAAACACTGCCGATCGGTAGTCGAGGCTCCTTTCAGCATGTGTGACAGATATTATAGCACCGGCGTGGCTGGAAACTTCTAATTCCGTTCAAAGATAGCTGAAAACGCTCACTTTTCTCTCAGTAAATACGACATCGACAGGCCTGACTACGTCAGCGGAGGGCACAGCACAGCCATTGGCTGATGAGTGTTCTTGTGCTGCACAGTTACCGCAGCCGCCACGGGTGCCGCGACGTGCCGGCGCCGCGCTCTGTAGGGCGCTGGAACTACGCAGTAGCGACCCCAGCGTGCTCAGGATCACACCGAAAGTGAGCGACACCTGCAAAAAAAAAATGAACCAAAAATGCTAGAGATCTTGACGGATGCTGTCATAGCTTCTTGCCCCTTTGTCACCCACCGCTCTGTGCCTTTCAGCTCGCTGTCGGGACCAAAAAAAGAGAAAAAGCGATTTATACGTATCCCTGTATCTCCGCTTGTTCTCGATGGATTAGGATATCTTTTTGCGGAACTCGATTGTGACTCAAGAAACTCCGATAGTGAGGCTATTCGATGATCACTTGGAAAAGTGTTGTCTCTCCTTTTAAGCACGCTATGCTCGCGTACACCGGACTATTGTGAGATGCCTACGAATACAGTAAGAGCACGCTTGGCCGGATTAAACAACTGTTGTTACTATAATGCGGCAAATGGCATGAGGCGCGCCGAACTCAAAAATGCTTTTGTCTCGTAAGAATTTATGGCCACTGACCATTCGTATTCGCTAAGGCTATGCCGAAACTAACGATGCATTCGCCCACTCCTTGCACACGCGTCCGATGTTTGGGATACTACTATGGTCGTTTTATCTACAACCACTCAGAACAATAAAAAATCATTGCAGGTTTATATCATCAGACAATACCCGCACGTCTAGCGTGTCCTGCATGAAGTTAGAGCTTGTAAGCGTCCCCACTTGCAGCACACGGGCAGTTCTTTAGCCTCTGTTTGTCACACAAAGCTTTTTGTACTGATCAGTAACTTCAACCGCTTTAGATAAAACGACCTCCATACACCTCCTCAGCGTTCAGCATGCAAAGAAGGTATGTATCTCGATATGGAAAACTGTAACATATTCCGAGTTTTCCCTGCCGAACACCTGCATTAATTCGAACTTTCTATTTCCAAATACTACTGAAATAGTGGATCGTTCGTGTTTTTATGTTACTGTAATTGGTTTTTCAGCTGCTATGACTAATGTTTTTCTTTCAAACTGTAACATGCGTGTGCTTCTTTGCTCAGTTGCTTTGTCTACTGGTTTGCTTTTATTTGCTACTGACCTTTTTTCTATTTTTGCATCACCGTGCCTCGTTCCTTCTGTAATGTTGAGAAGTCCGAGGGTATAAATAAATGAAAAGGATGTTATAATGTGGCAGCTGCTTTTATTCACTGCCATCAAGTAATAATTGTTTTAGTACTAACGATTTACTCCTATCGGGCCATTTGGACTCGTATCATCAAAGCACTTCGTATGCTATGACCCTATCTAGGAACGCATTATTTCCCCCGAGATTAGATAGCAATTATTATCAATGGTGGCCGACCTAAAACACTGTTGCTACGAGCAAAAACCCTGTGACACTTTCGTCGCTGCTTTTGTCAAACATTTCTACACAGCTGTAGTAGGTACGCGATTGGGTAACACACAGTCCTCATCTTGGTATTACGCCCACTTACTATCGCCTAAATACGGCACCCGAACCGTTTGCCAGCGAGTGCAATTGCTTTTTTTTAAATGCATGTTTACGAGGTGTTGGCACCTTTTTTCTTTCTTTCTTTTTTTTTGGGGGGGGGGGGTACATCTAGCGAGACGGGGAACCTACCGTATTTACTCGATTGTAACGCGACCAAGATTGTAACGCGAGGGGTGACCTTTGATTGCGTCCAGTAAAAAAAAAAAATTATTTCGGTATTCGATTGTACCGCGAGGGTTGACTTGAGGTAGCAAAAATCTGGAAATAAACTCGCCTTACGTCCGAGTAAATACGGTATGTGTGGTGTTAGGACTATGTTTGCTATTGGGAGGGGGAAAAGGCTAATTGGGATAGGCGTAAATTTCTGGGAGCGCCCGCCCATTTCTTATACCAATTAGCCCGATCTGCCACCCTCCTTGTCCCCTACCCCCTCCCGGCGCTGCCCCTGCTCTTCACAAAAAGTCTAAGGCCACCGTCAGTGGAGTTGTATTGACTGCTTTAGCAATCTGTTGTCCTTTGCAGATTCACTTCGTCGGAGACGCCTCGGAGCTCTGGAAAATTTGTCCCCGAGGCCTTGTACCAGCCGAATTCGGTGGCACGCGAAATGAGTTCGATTTTGACCGTCAGGAGGAGTCCGTACTTCGGAAGACACGCCTGTTCGAAGAGTTGTGCGTGTATGACCGTCCACCTCCCTGAGAAACTATGTCGAGACTTGAAGTTCCTATTATTCTTGTGGCGTGTACCAATCTGTTGCTCTGTCGCAGTCTCAATGACGTGACGTTGTAGGCTAGTCAAAATATAGCAAACATGGCCTTTTCTAATGTGCAGACTGTGAAAACTCTCGGAACAATGCATTACACGCCAACACTCGCGTCTCGTCTCGTCTCCATGACAACTCGTTTCTATTTTCCAATTAGCGTTGTTTCAGACGAGGTCTCTCACGTGAAACTCAGGGGCTTAAATTCGCCACTGAGCTCCTGTTTCACTTATGTTTTCGAACCGATGTCATAAACTTTTGTTTTGCGAAAAGCGATCGATGTGCTACACACTGGGTGTGTTCGATAGTCACCGTAGAACGGCTAAATAGTAAGAGTGCGAATATTCGGGTTTCAAATTCGAATCCAATAATGCCTAATCAAATATTTCGATTCGACTTTCGAATATATAGAATTCGATGTTTCGAATAATTCGACAGGACGAATACCTAAAACTCGAAAAAGGCCAATGGTGCAGCTCGGTTAAGGTGGGGCGGCTAAAACTAACGTTAACGTCGTTACAGTAAGCTTTTTTGTTAAAACTATCACCGATATCCCGGACCAAAAGCGAGCGCATGCTTATTTAAAGGAATTTATGTCATTTCCTCACGTCGTGGCTCCAGCATAGAGAGAAAGAATTTATTTACAGAAAGGCAGAGAGGTCGGCCTGAGCTACATTTTGCTCTGGCCTGCTTCTACACTGAGGGAGACAGGGGTTGCGAAAGAGTGATGAATGACGATGGTAAGGTAGGGAGATGTGAATATAGTTGCGTTACGCTGGGGCAAATGTAAAGACGTGCATCCAGTCCAGTGGCTTGTAAGAAGGCTACGATTGCTTTTATAACCACATTTGTGCTGCTGACGACAGGTCCAGAAGGCCAAGGAACAGCCTGGGAGAATGTGAACTGCTAGCATTAAAAAATAATCAGCACACCCAGCTCAGGCCTTATAGTCAAGAGGTTGAAAAATACTTCAATGAGCCACTGATACCAACAAAGGATGATCCTTTGAAATACTGAAAAGAACGTGGAGCTGCACTTCATCCAATTATCGCCAAAATTGCTTTGCGATACCTTTCCATTCCTGCTACTGAGGTGCTCAGTGAGCGTATGTCTTCAACTGCAGGAAACACCGACATCACGGTGAGAGAGCCTGAAGCCGGGCATGTGGAACAGCTTGTGTTTCGGCATGACAATTCGTATTCTTTCGGTAACAGTCACTTACCGCGTTATGCGCTCGAGGACATGAGCATATTTCATTTCATTTCCTTGTTTTTCTTTCAGTTTTCAATAAAAACTTTTGTATTCCATATTCGATTCAATATTCGTTATTTTTGGCCACTATTCGGCACGATTCAATTCGAAATGAAATTGCACTATTCGCACACCCCAACTAAATAGACAGTTGCACGGACAGCGGGCAACTTCAGTCCGACTCTAATTCTCACGCAGATGGCAATATAGACAGCTTCGCGAAGACAGCATCGGATACAAATACGGTACAGGCTACCTTGCTGTCCAAACAAGAAGCGGCTTTGCGGAATGATCGGACTTCTCGGATATCGCCGATGTGGTCGTCTGCCCGCACGTTGACGCTTTTTCGCGCGGTTATTATGAGCTACGCTTAGTTTTTTGTAGATTTGAACATGAAATAAGTTAAGGGCATAAAAATTTGTTGCTTTTCCTTAGCTTTCTCTCGGTGACGTGAGGCGCCGTCATTTCGTCCAAACCTCATCGGGACGCGTTACATTATTTGGATGACTGCGGCTGGATGCTCTCTCCTAAGCTGTCAGCGTAGATTGTATACGATGCTGTCCAGAATTGGAACACAGCCACTATCGTTTGCGTTATGTCACCAAAACCAGTAAAACCCATTAGAGCCCATTAGTGAGGCTTGAATGCTGGACGTCGTTTTGCACCGGTGAAGTCAAACGAGTGTTTTAATTTGCGCGCTGGCCTTCAAGACGGCAGAATTTTCACCGTGGCACCATGGCTAAGATGCGAACGGGAGATGCGCTACCGCCGTCCAGCAAGAGCGGAAGCGCGAGGGCATACGACCCCAATATGGGCAGTTTCTCCAGGTTAGCCAGATTCTCGATGACAAACATGTTCGCCTCCAGGATAGCCCCGTGCGCACCATCGCCGGACGCGTCCACGGATGCCGTGTCTAGACCTACACCGTTGACGTTGCGCTGGGTGGCCAAAAACGATGCGGCGTCTGCTGTGAACGCCGGGAAACGCCTTTCGCCGTTGGCGTCGATGCCCAAGTATGGCGTGCGGTTGAGCTAGTACTGTGCGAGAGAAGAGATGCTTTTTTAATTGATCGTCTCTTTTCACTGAATTCGCAAAGCCATCTCGTAGGTCTCCGACTTCACATTAAAACAACAAGCTTACTTTCACAGAACAACGTCATTGACTTATCCACTTATACTCCCTGCAGCACCGCTGTGGCGGTTGCAGGTGTCAGGATATTATACATCGATTGCAGGCAAAACTCATTTAATGGGAATGAGCGAAAGTCTTCAGGCAAAATAATTGCACCGTTCAGTTGCTAAAGTAAGCAACCGTGTTTCTACTGTGTGATCTAGGTTTAAAAGCTAAATGGTTTCTTTGTAAGAGCTACGGGTACGAGAAAGATCATCAAATTTAACATATTAGATGCGAAGCAGCTTAACGCGGGGACTTTGTCCATCCTTCCGCGGCGTCCACACCTCCACTGCGTATGCGCGTCCCCTCCCCCTCTCTCCTCTCCTACGTTCCTCCCTCTCGCGCGCCTCATTCTCTCCTGCGCTACGCCGCGATGAGCGCCAGCGTCAACGCCGCCGCCAGTGTCAGCGTTAGCGCCAGCACAAGCACGCCACGGGAGGCGTCCACACCCCCACTGCGCATGCGCGTCCCTCTCTCTCCTATTCTACGTTCCCCCCTCTCGCGCGCCTCATTCTCTCCTGCGCAACGCCGTGATGAGCGCCCTGCTACGCTCCCCCTTCTCGCGCGCCCTTGACGCTACACTTCACCGACCACAAGGCCGTCGGCTGCATAGCGCCGCGTGTACCGACGCTCCCGCTCAAGCGAACCATATCCCGCTGCTTCGCATCCATACATGATTTCTTTTAGCGGGAGATGGTGCAATTTCTTTTGTTTAAACGTATGCGGCGTGCCGAGTTGGATGGAGAGCGTAGAAACTACAAGAAATAAAAATGCTTTGCAAATTCGACGCATACAGGCTGTCTAACCAAACTTAGGCCACTAATTAAAAAAAACAGGCGCTGCGCTTGTCGAATTGCATCAGTATTGTTTTGAGCCATGCGAAGCATTTCATGATATTTTTCTCCAGCCGTGAGGATGATTTAACGGTGCAAGCTGATTGTAAATACTTGCTTGAATGACGAGAAATACAAAATAACATGCTAAATTGGCAGCGACAGCCTCATGGCGTTGAGTTGGGAGGAAGTACACTTGATAGATGTTTGAGGTTAGAAAAGAAGCCAATTTCTGTATGCCATGCGATGACGAATGCCTCAGCCTCGTCGGGAAGATATGATAGCGGATATAGATAGAAAGATAAGAAATGACAGTCTGCCCTTCTAGATGAGTGTTAGTGCACTTGTACGAAACGACACTTCGGGGTACTGCTCAATTCCTATTAAAAAAACGGTATGTGTCTGCTAGCAGTCGGGAAACGAACTCAGTACGTACTTCCCGGAAATGAGGCGTACTCTTCCTACTCCACCAGCGCTGTAGATGTGGAGAAGGCATCCAGCACATATTGAAGAATGTCACGCGGTAACATTATCGGTTGCTCTGTAGTGCCCATACACAAAACTCTATTACAAGATTCCTGAAGCCCGGTCTTTTCAGACCGAGGTGGGCCGCGTCAACGTCGGGACCGCCAGGCCAAGCTTTATGGCGCCATCGTGGACCATCTGGACAGCCCATAGTTGATCTTCATATGAAGAGCGTGATACCATCTGCTGCCAGTGAAGCCATTTTTCTTCCCGGTCAGGGAGACTTGTGGGACAGCCCACCAGCATTTGCCTGGTTTCAATGATGTCTCCATTCCTCTATTTGTATTTTGGGTTCTTACATTCAGTATTGCAAAGCGGACACTCGGAAACAATCGCTGTAGTAAACTTAGTTATTATTGCCTTTTATTTCATAGCGAGATATTACCTTGAGAAGGAAATAATATTAGGCCTTTTTTATCAAACCATTCTGGGACATTCGTGGGACTTTTGCAAAGTCGTGTATTGCAACGTTATCCGAGGAATCCCTAGAAATGTGCCGGATAAATTGCCGTGAGGTACAAGTAATTCAATTTGCTGCTTCTTGTTGGCGTAAGAAAGGGAAATTGACAACCACCGGTTTGTAGCACGAAACCACAAGTAAATTCATACAAATTTCTTGGGACTTCGAATTTTTCTAGTTTTTCTTTTTTTAACCCTTCCACCACATTGCGGTATTCCTCAGAACTTGTTTGGAGTAATTCCTTTTGGCGTGTTACACAGACAAAATACGTTGTAAGTCATCACTGACACCATCAGTGACACCATGTGGGCACGGATGACACTGCACGACTAATTAAGCTGCCAGCTTCTACGAACGTGGCGGAATATTTTTAAAATAGCAAAATTGTCTTTTTGCCTTGGAACATTTATGCGTACAACTTTGACAAGTTATGTCCTGTACAAAACTCATTCAGTGAAAAAATAATGTATACCTTAGAATGTCCAGTGTGAGCGATGAACAGGCATCCGTCCGGTAGACGCTGGTGCCTTTTCTCCCAATCAAGAATATCGTTCACAGTAACAAGGTATGCGGGTTCGGACTCCACGTTGTGTCGCACGTCCACAAGTGCCACTGGCATGAACAGCAGCATGTCCAGTGGTACTTGAGAAACGTCCCAGCCGGTCTTGTTGAAGTGTAATGGGGCGTTAGATGTGTACCACCGTGTATGGGCTCTTCGACCATGTCCACCTGAAGCCTAGATAATCATCAAAAGCTAGGAGAAACAACGTTTAGACATGCATCTTCCACGCATCTGGATGATTTGCTAGCCAGTTACTGCACAAGTTTACAGCACAAGGCTAGCACACGTTTAGGCAAAGACTTTCTTGATTTCGCTGTAGGCCACGCTAGTCTTCAGCTAAAGAAGTAGCGACTTTAAAGCACATCAAAGAAGCGTCCTACATGTGGGACACTGGGCGTATCGGGTTAATGCTAGCAGAGATTAGTTTAAATGAGTTTGAAAACTATTCATTCGTGGGTGCTTTCAAGCTGTTTTTCTTTGTTGGTTGGTCTCCTGCAGTGCGGTTAAACAGCGGTTAAAAATTTCGCTTATGAAAAAATTCTGCCATAGAGGTTTTTGTGAGCACAGGAATTGGTGAGTGCCCAGCCAGCAAAACAATGAATGGGGTGTTTGTGCAGCAACTGAACATGCGGGCGTTTGCATCACGTCTAGTTATCTCTTGTACGTGGATGTTGTGAAGAAGTTAGAGAGGGTCAGAGCGAAGGCGATGAAGGTGAGGGTGTTGGAAATAAAGAGCATGGCTGACACCAATGCCAAGCCCAGCTGTGTGTTATTACAAATTGGCGAAGCCGACAGGGTACCTTGTCTGTGGACATCCAAGTCGATATGTGGGTGGACTTCACAATTGGAGCAAATGAACGCGGTGGCATCCAGATCTTCGCTGCAACTCCTCGAGATAAAGAGGAACAAGCTCTTCCTGAAGCAGTGGGAACTGATCCATTCATTTCCTGTATAAGCACTAAAACGAAGTTCACTCCAGGTGGTTTAACTGCGAAAGGAACAGTGAGGATAACATGAAATTTGAACATTATGAGAATTTGTTCTCACTGAAATTGTAAATTGCACGAAGGCTGCTACCGTGTTTCGTCTGACAGTTCCGTCGAACTGACCAACAAGTTTCTTGAAATACAAGAGGAGAGAGCAGGAAGCAAAATGAGTTAATGCGCTTGCTTGCAAACGTGAGCGAAGGAATAAGCACACCGAGTCTCGGTCACGTGAAGCCGGGCATGTTTGACGGAGAATCTGGCAGTCCCGAGTGGTGGCTCACATTTTGTGAATATGCATGCAATGAATATTGGCACAGTGACGAGGATAAAGCAAAGAACATGCCATTAGGCGAAGAGGTGGTACAAATTACGTGTCAACGCTCAAGCAACAAGCCATGGATAAAATGAACAAGATGTTGCTAGGGAACAAAGCGATCGCATTCATGTACAGGTCTGGATTTGCACTCAGCTATTATTATAAAGAAGGCGGTTATTCCAGCTGGCTGACTCATCCTTGCTTGAGACATCTGTGGTTCCGCTTATTATCGATGGTTTGGGTCCGGAACTCCAAAGGCAAATGTAAGTGAGATGACCCAAGACAATCTCGCTGCTGACCCGAAGGTCGCGGGATCAAATCCGGCCGCGGCGGCTGCATTTTCGATGGAGGCGAAAATGTTTGAGGCCCGTGTGCTTTGATTTAGGTGCACGTTAAAGAATCCCAGGTGGTCGAAATTTCCGGAGCCCTCCACTACGGCGTCTCTCATAATCATATCATGGTTTTGGGACGTTAAACCCAGATATTATTATTATACCCAATCTACAAACGACTGTAGGGAATGCGAAACCTCTACATCCAGGACCTAGGACCCAGCGTCAACCAACGACACCTGGTACAAGGTGTCCAAGCACCGCATCACTGATGAAAGACGCCCGCTTGCAACTGGAGGCCTTCCGCAACTCCTATGCCCTTTTAGACCGTACAGCGGGGCTCAGACCAATATGAAGACTAGATGACGAGAAAAAACTGAATGAGAGGGTGTCGGCTTTCGCCCGACGACATAATAGTAGGTGTTTATTTATGTCATAATAGTCTATTGTACATATCGGTTTTTGTTGGTGGATATAAAAGGGTGCGCTAGATTACAGCGGAACATACGTCACTGTTATAAATGCTAGTGATGTTGAGAGCGAGAAGGTAAAACAAGCACGGCCTGTAGAAATACACGGATACGATGGAAGACGAGATGTTCACGATAAATGAACATGTGTAACCATATCGTGCCTCGGCAATACTGTCGCTGCGCAAGCATGGTACTCGACAGAGTACCCTTTAAATTACTCCTTTCACGTTCAGCTATCAGTGCACTTCGCCTTAACATCTACTAGACCTGGACGGCACGAGCTTCACGCTCTTTACTGATCATCAAGCCTTAACGAATATGCTTAACTTCGCATAACCTAGAGAAAAAAAATTGGCCGTTGGCCGCGTATCTGCGTGCTTCGCTGCAAATGTCGCGTAAAGACGATAGTAGAGGCGCTGTGTGAGATATGGACGCCATCTGGCAATACGTCGGGAAACATGAGTGCTGTGTTGCGTGTGGTAGTCCCGGCGCAGCAGCAGGCGAAGACCGGCGGTGACCAACGCGACCGGCGGGGACGCGCCAGCCCCGAATACGCGGTTTGGCGCGAAGCGCTGAAGCAGAGAAACGTCCGCACTCAACGAGTACTCTCCACACACTCTTTTATTTACACGTCGCCTGGGTAAAACAGGAACGCCAGAGCGGCGCCCACAACCGGCAGCCTCAAGGCCGCCCACAACGCTGCTTTTCATTTTTTAAATATTTTTTTTTCACCTTCTTGGCCTTCTCAAAACTAAAGTTTTTCAACACCAACCCATGGCATTCGTACAGTGCAATACAGAACCGAAACCGAAACACAACAATGAGCTCGTGCGAAGGGCACGGAGGAAGGCAAATTTCAGCGCAGTCGCATTTTCAGCTTTGTTGAAACAGCGCTCACTAGACGACGACGAGTATAAGAAGGCACAGGACAGGCAGCGCCTGTCCTGTGCCTCTTTTACTTCGTCGTCGTCTAGTGAGCGCTGTTTCAACATAGATGAACGCATATCAACTCGCTCAAGCTTCCATTAATTCTTATGCATTTTCAGCGCAGCTTAAGAAACTAGGGTCCTTAAAATTACGTATGTATGCATTTTCTATTAAAGGAACACGCACCTGATACTTACCTAGTGATGTTGCAGCTCAGATATGCATGATATTTACTTTTTGATCGACAAACGTTCACAAGTATGAACAGCGTACCAGTTCAAGACGGCTGGCCCTTGGGCAAGTGGTTCAACTTTGGCCGAGTGGCTGAATCGAGGGACGTGCCGACAAACAGAAAGACAGACAGACAGACAGAAAGACGACCAAAATTTCTGCGTTTAAGTTCCCCAAGAAAGACTATCGTCTTTAAAAATCGCAAGGTCGGTGAGCGAACTCGGCAGTTCACGGTCGTGGTCCATCACAGGCCTCGGGAGCACCTCAAGGCTGCAGATTCGCTTTCGATACTTGCGGTAATTGCTGATCAAGAACATATCGAAGCAACTCTGTTGTGGGAGGGAACTGAAGAACTCAAGTGCCACGACGGAAAGTTCGCCGTCCCAGAAACAATGGTGCCTCCAATCTTGGAGCTTTATCACGACTCTCCGCACTCAGGTGGACACGACGATTTTTGAGGAATTATCGCAAGATTCATAAGCGATTCCAGTGGAAACACATGAAAGATACCATCCAGCGGTATGTTCAGTCTTGTCATCAATGTCAAGTTCACAAAGCTAAGTTCCTTCAGAGAACGGACGAGGTGGTCTTGCCCCAACACTCCGACATGCTGCTTGAAGTCGTCCAGGCGGACTTCGCACAGCTCTATAAAAAGGCCGCAGGAGTAGTAAAAACGCAGCCTTTCCTAGTGGCAATAGATCAATGCACAAGAACAGTGCCTGCACCGCCAAGAAGAGAAGACGCAAATGGTGTGATTGCTTTTGAGCCGAGAGATGTTTAAGAACACCAAGTAGTGAATAAGACAATGGACCAGCGTTTGTGCGCCTGTGTTTGGAAAAATGGGCGAAATAACGAAGAGTATTTTGCAACGCTGCGGGCCATACCATCCTGGAGGAAATGGCATGGCTGAAAGAAACTATACGAGATTTGAAGGAGTTCATTTCAGCGTGCCCAAGTTTTCAAGGCCAATGTAAGTGCTTCTTGGAGGCAGCTGCTCCCCTTCCCAATCGGTCGCATACTGTGAGCATCGGCTGTAGCCCGTATTTTGCGGCATTCGTAAAGGCACCAGTGCTTCCTGCTGATCAACAGCTTCGTACTGCTCACAACCCGCAATGAGCAAAAAGCGAAAAACTTCGGAAGCATACCAGCGATACAGAGAAGATATGAAGAGAAACTTCGACCGCCGCCACAACACGCGGATACCCATATACAGCTGAACGATTCCATAATCGTCAAAAAGCCTTCGCGGCACGAAGCAGGTGTATACGGGACCTATCGTGTGGTGCAGACTGCAGTGCAGCAAGGCGTTCGCAAGAGGGTTGGTACGTCAACGATGGCGTTGTGCTGGAGTTTCAGACCATTGGAAACGTCTTTATGTATCATGCAGGAGGGATGAGTCTTCAAGGAAGCGGAGCGTACGTGGACGTTCTAAAGAAGTTAGAGAGGGTCTGAAGGAAGACGAGGAAGATGAGGGTGTTCGGAATAAAGAAAATGGCTGACACCACAGCCTAGGCCTAATGGTTAAGGTCTACGCTGCTTTTCCTTGCGCTAAAGCTTGTCAATACAAGTGCCAGAGGGCTGCGTCGCAGCATACTGCATGGCTTTGAGCAAAGTATTGGTGCAAATCAACTGCAGCATGCTGTCATACTTGGGATTTCGTCGTTTTGGGGAACTAATACACCGCAAGAGAAAGTGCACAGCAGGTGATCTGATGTATTCATGTAGGTGTCGCGTAATTAAAATGAACGACAAGAAAATGCCTACTTCGCGTTCACACATGTAGCTACGCCAAGATGTCATCTGATTGTCAACGCACTAGTGTTAACATACTACCCGACATACTACATAGCGTGATGGAGCACATTGAATGTTCTAGAGTCATCGCAACGTCTAGGTGCAGCGCTAGCTAACGGACACAATGTTACGCGTTCAGAAACACACAGAAAGTGGAGGGGAAATGGCCATCACCGTGGCACGACTGGTAATGCATCGCACACGCAATGCGAAGGTCATGGGTTAAGTTACCAGGGTGGCAAGTTTTTTCGTCCATTTTCATCCCCCTTTTACCTTCGTAGAAATAACGCCACTATGTCTTCCTTGGCTTCATTATCTGTTGATTTCATACATTTGAGCTTAAAGTGATCTCCTCGGTTGATTGCCCCTTTTACGTTCATCTTAATGGTAAAAATTTATGCATTCATCATGCAACAGGGATTCAGTTTACGCGGATTTTAAACACAATAGTCAATAAGAAACTTCCGTACCACTCAGCTCTAGTGGCGTGTAAACCGTCACGTTCAGCCTGTAGCTGGCGTCATCGTCCCAATATATGGTCCCGGCGTTGTGGTGAGACAGGTCCACAAACTTGTAGCTGCTAATCGGGTCCTGCGGTGTCACTTCAGCAGCGCCCATGCCTGATGTTGGGGTAGGAGGAAGCAGAAAGCCAAGACTAACCATGTCGTCGATTTCAACTCCATCTGCAATATGAAACGTGCCTATTAATTTATGAACTATGTGTGCTGAGCAAGCAATTAAAAAGGACGCCGTTAGTTGTAATTCATGCACCACCTAGCGTCGCGAAATGCTCCATATTGAAGTGGCACCTATAGCTTTTTATATTTTCTTGTACCGCCAAATTGGGGGACTTATAGCGCGTCTCAGCGTACCGTTGAAGTCCAGATCAAATCAGTACAGCAATTACCTAGCTTTTTTCCAGGATGACGTCAGCATGTTAGCAGGATTAGGTGTCAGTGATGTTCATATAATGCAATTACTTGTACTTTTCTTTCGTCCCCAGATTGTTCTTTATGATCTATTTCTAATGGAACTATGTAGCCGGTATTAACGCCCATTTAGTGGAAAAACTTTTTACCTGCATTGAATATAGTTCTCTATATTGGTCGTAAGTTATACAGTACAATGAATTTTCTTTAGACACAACATTAATGAAAACCAACTGGAAATCAAGCCTTCAAAAGCATAGGGACGTTGTTTGTAATAATTAAGGTATGAATGCGAAAAGATTAAAAACGATAAAAAGGCAACTTACCATCGGCAGGGGCGGAATCAATAATGTGGACGTGAATCAATTGGTAGGGCATCGGACGCGTCATTCTAAGGTTGCAGGTTCGGTGCCTGCCGGCGGAAAGTGGTCTTTTCGTCCACCTTATTTTCTTCACATTTGTATCACAATTACAACCAATAACGTCCCAATACTTTCCTTTGATTAACCGTCTGTTGGTTCTTTAGAGGTATCTAAAAAAACATCCGTGAAATCTCCTCTTTCGTTCATAATATAATTACAATCAAACATAATAATTTACAGGTAACCTGTGTGTACTGAACCTGGATACCAGCAATAATTAGTTTAATTTCGTGTTTTCTTGAATAGCAGCTCTTGCCATATGCCGTTTTCTTTTAAAAGGACATGGACTTCTAATGTTTTCTTGCCTTTGATTATGAGGACAGGACGCTGTTCACTTTGGCTCAATCATTCTAGAAGCAAAGTGAGGCACATGGCAGTGAGCAGAGGATGCGCTTCGAATACGCAGGACACTGAAATTCGCAAGAGTAAAATTTTCTATTTTCTTCCCTACTGAGTGAACTATCTTTCTTATAATGTTTGTTACTGTGTGTTTGCAAAAGCATTTGCTCCGCGAGCGCTACGGACACTCGCCAAAAAGTAGCATTGCTATCGCTTGCCGACTCGCATACGCATTCACTGAAGTACTGGTATACATGACTGATCTGTTACACTGAGACACCAAATAGAAGAACCTGGTCATTTCTACGGGGCATTTTGTTCAATTTGAGCGCACTAAAAGCCAGTATGTGAGAATGTGGCGTATAAAAAAGGAATATAAGGAACTATGCATTCTTGACACCTACCCACTTGTAGGTATAATTTCATTAGCAGCACGGGACGAACTCATAAAACAGAGACTCTGGCGGGAAGGGGGCATCAGGATTAGAGAAAAGCTCCATGGGTGCAAACATTTTTTCCGGGCATGATTTCAAGTAGGTTTTTTCGTAGAGTTCCTCGTGCACGCTATCAGCAGCATTCTGCCGGACCTAGATGGCGCACTGCGTTTATGAAATGCGGGTTTTAGCATTTCGCTGTCCAATTCCTGCACTTTATGAATATTATCGCAGGTTTCTTCTTTTGGGCTATACTTTAAACAATATGCACCCTCTGCAGCTTCTCGGTTCTCCGAACCTCTTTCGTTGAGATCTTGAGGAATCTAACCTTAAAGCTAAAGGAAATGAGAAGTTCAACTGGGAAAGGCATCAAGGCAGTGCTCTTGACAGGAAAGTCGTGAGCTCAGTTTTTAAAAAGAACATTCACACTGTATGGATAGATGTGGATGGCTGCTTGTTGACGTGATAAGCTTAACCATCTCGGAATTCTCGAAATTAAAGCCTTAACCCAGGGCACGGGTTGCAGGCTTGTTTCCATTGTATTCCGCAACCACATTTCTGTATCATTTCTGTGCAATACAGTGACATGTTCCATGAAGTCGTTGCTTGAAAGTGCCATTCAGGCTTGAGGAAAATGTTGCTTTCTATAACAACGCTCGAGCTCTGCTTGTCAAAGATGCTCAAGAATAGAATGACTCACACGGAAAGAGCAAGTTATCCTCGCTTGAAGGCTGGAATGCTCCGCAGCATTCTTTTCAGCTTCAGTCAAAACAGTCGACTGCAAGTCGTTTTCCTGGCAGCGCAAACGAAAAGCTGTACAACGGATGGTCATGTGACAAAGGTCGCCAAATACCTTACATGTACTTGCTTTTTTTACGCTGTCTTTCCATGCTGTGGAATGCCGCAGCTGGGCGTTTACACTGCGCCGAATCGACGAGTCGGGCGAGTGACAGATGCAGCTTTCAGGGACACTGGATAAACAGCGCTCCTAGCGGCCACTTCTGCAAGCTCTCCAGGCTCATTTTTCGGCGACAAAAAAACGAATTGGTGCAATTTGCAAAAGTCTGTTGAGAGGCATGCTCTAGGAGCCTTGCCACATTTCCCAAATGCAGAACTGTTTGCATGGGACTTTAAATTCTGTACCCGTGACGTGTTGTGTTTAAACAAAGGGAACGTATGAAAGTGGCGGCTCGTCCTTAGGACAAAAACGTGCAGTCGAAAAAAAAAAACAAGAAAACTTGAAGGGAACCTGCAAATCGCCCGGAGATACAAGCAGTTCGAAGAGATAGGTTCATTTCACCGAGTCATTATGTTTTCATGAGCAGAAAAAACGTTCCAAAATGACGTTGTCTACAAGGTAGTCGAGCCTTTGACCGTAGTATCTTGATAATGCCCATCCTATCACCTCCGTCCCCGTGCGCCGTAGCCGAGTGGGTTAAGCGGTTGTGCCGGCAGTTCGCGCGTAATAGCTACTGCGCGAGTTTGAATTACGCACCTTTGCGGCATTTTCTTGCAGCTTCGATTTCGCTTCTGGAAATGCAGCCGGTAAACCTCTTACGTTTTACTATTTCCTATCACGCAACCTAGTATTCATTGAAAGAGAAAAGCAGAAACCCCGGGGCCCGACTTCGGTTACTCGCAACTATAAGAAGGCAACATGTAATGAAACCAAGGAAAGCATGAGGAAAGTCATGTATAATATATAGAGCTTTTGATGTAAGCGTTCAGTTAATAAAGACAGATCAGCGATACAGCCAGCACTGGTGGAACCAGCACAAAAGCTTGCACCATGCTTGCACCATAGCTTGCACTGCCGAATCGTCGTCTTCTTTCTGTCTGAGAAACGCTCCCTGCTTCTGCGAAAAGTTCCGCCCCCTTCATTGCATTTACTTCCCCTACGGGAAAGCGCTATACTGGCGACTCACCGGAAGAACAGACTGCACAGGGACAGAAAGGTTTAGCCGGTTTCTATGCACGATCTCATTTATTGCCCTCGACATTGTTGATGAGAAGAAGGCTCTGGCGGCTTGACGACGCAGTTGCGAAGTTTGCTGACCACGCAGAACGGGCTGTGTACTTTACAAAATTCGTTGACTAGCAGGGGCTAGCTGAAGTCAATAACTGCACAAGTGAGTGGTAGATATACGAGGGGAAAGACTTCGAGGAGTCTCGATGATGTTTTTTATATCTGCTGCTGAGTAGCGGTGAGTGATCGGGCAATCTGGCGACACTCTTCAGCGTAGTTAGCCGCTTGGAAAAACATGGATGATCCCTCTGTCATAGGAATCGGTATAACACGAAAGTGAAAGGTCGTGTCTTCACAGACGTAGTGACCGTTTGTTGCACATTCTTTCGCCCAAGGGCGATGGAATGATGCTACAGCAACAAATTGTAATGTCACGCGAAGAACGGCAAGTAGCTCGAACTTGCAACGCGCGCTGCTCAAGCAGCAAAGGACGCACGCAACGAACATACACAGATAGAGCGAACTAACTGTCACGTTTGTAACTTATTCTGCGTGAGCACCGCGCTCCTTTCGCAAAAGTAGCCGCTGCAGTGGGCGAAGCGACCTTCATGCTCTGAACGCGAGATGTACAAACCACCGCGATCCGAGATAAGCGCCCGCACAAGCGGCCACGCCCTGTAGACGCGATCGCTCGTTGCAGCGGCGACGACTTTTCGAGAGCGCTCTTCTATGCTCTTCTAACGCCCCTTGATGTTGGAAAGTAGCGGCGCTCCTTATCCACGCCGCCTCACCCTCGCCGCGGCGTCAACCGCCTCTTTCTTCATCCTGCCGTTCGCGGAGCCGGCGCATCCGCAACGCTGAATGGCTTCGACGCGCGATGCCTCCCAGTCAGGTGACCTTGACGTCACGAGAAGCGAGCGCAAGCAAATTTCGCGCGCTTTCAATTGCTCAAGAACGCCATGAACTCTCCAGCATATTTGTACGATGTGTGCAGGTGTATGCGTGTTTGTATGTGTGCATATGTGCGCCTGCGTTTGTATGTGCGTGTGCCACGTGTTAACGTGTGAGGGCATGTACGGTGCTTGTGTATGTGTCTTCGCGCGGGTTTGTGCGTGTACGCACGTATGTGTGTGTATGTGTGCGCCTGCGCGTGCGTGCGTTTGTGTGTATTCGCGCGCGTGTATGTATGTGCGTGCGTGCCTGTATCGCGTGTGTATGGTATTTGCGTGTGTGCATGTATCACATGTGCATTCGCGTTCGCATGTATGTGCGTGCGTGTCTGTATCACTTATGCATGCGCGTGCGTGTCTCTATCGCTGTATATTGGCGTGTACTGCATCGCGTGTGTATGTATGTGCCTGCGTGTATCGCGTGTATATGCGCGTATGTATGTATGTGTATGTATGTATGCATGTATGTATGTATGTATGTATGTATGTATGTATGTATGTATAGTACGTATGTATATGTATGTGCGTGCGCGTCTGTATCGCTTCTGTATGCGCGTGTATATGTATGCAAGTGCGTGCCTGTCTATATCGCGTGTGTTACGGTGTGTATGCGCATGTGTATGGAAGTGCGTGCGTGTCTGTTCGCATGTGCACGCACGTGCGTCTATCACGTGTGTACGCGCTTGTGTATGAAGGTGCATATCTATATCGCGTGCGTGTGATGTGTGTATCTATATGCGTGCGTGTCTGTATCGCGTGTGTATCTATGTGCGTGTGTGTATGTATGGTGCTTGTCTTTATCACGTGTGTATTAGAGCATGTGTGTGTGCCTGCATGCCTCTATCGTGTGCGCGCGTGCGTGTCTGACAGCGGCATTGACACAAAAAGGCTTCGGCCCACTCGTTTGGCCCATTCAATTTAAGTAAACCACCACATTCCTTCTTGGCTGCCTTCTTTGAGCTATCATACCTACACAACGAAGAGGTAAACCACTCAGCCGCCACTTGGTATACTCTCCTTTTTTCGAAGCGCTTATTGTATTTATCGAAGCGTCTTAAAAATATATATTTGTCGTTCTATCAGAAGTCCACTTTCGTCATGACTATTCTTACGAGACAGAATTCTCATTCAATGCTTCAAGGGGTCGATTAAACAAGCGCGGCGCAGTGATTCTAATGCGACTTGCGGCGAGCCAGTGGAGGGTTCAGCGTGCCGTGCGCGCGCGCCGGCAGGGAGGTATAGAAATCCGAGGAGAATTGAGGAGGAAAACGCGCGCGCGGAGGAGAGTGTCGCTACTTTTCTAGTCAAGGGCTTTACGCTCTTCGAGCCCGTCGTGCATATCGCCAGTGATAACGAAAACACTGTAACACAGATCTCTGAGTACAGGCGACCACGCCCTGTAGACGCGGGCGCTCGTCGCAACAGCGACGACCTTTCAAGCGCGCTCTTCTACGCTCTTCGAGGCCGTCCACGCCATCTCGCTAGTGATCGAAAACACACTCTAACACAGATCTCTGAGTACAGCCACCCGCAAATGGTGTACATAAATAAGTCACTGTTAGCACTGCGAAGAACGTGCCGTCAGTGGCCGAATCATTTCGCGCTGCGGAAGGAGCGGTCGTGAGTTCGATTCCCGATGACGGAACTTTTTCTTCTGTTTTTTTTTTCTTTGCCCACTGTTAGTCTTTATTTTACAACGTCATATCCGTGACGGAAATACGTCAGCGGAGCCGTGGTGGACCCCGGCATAAAACACTTTCGTGTTAAAATGTCGTGGACTAACTTACATCAGGGTTGCCTTTTATCTACAATGCCGGAGGGCTCGTGTTCCTAACAGGAAGCAATGAGAGAATCTAGTCACTGAGGGGAAAATAGCTCGAAAGCGGGACGGGAGGTAAGATGAAGACCACACAGAAGCAGACAACTGAAGAATCTAGCCGCAGTCTACGTAGTAGTATTATGGGTGGACGTCACAAAGGGAAGGACAATGTACCAGTCTCAGAGATCGGAAGTGGCGTACATTGCCAGCATATCGGCCCCTGTTCGGTTAAATCGTTCTGTTGAAACATGCGACTGCGGATCTTTCACCATGGTGGTCTGGTGAAAGCCGTTTCATTTCTATAATACAATATGGCGTCGACGGCGTCCGTCCAGCCGCATCGATACCCGTCCTCAGTCGCTAAGCGGCTCACGTGAGGCGCCGTGCCGTAGAACGACACGGTGTGAAAGGGGCAACTCTCTGCTTAGCGTGTGAGGCGATCGCTGTGACACTATCCATCGGTTTTCAGCAGGAGTGATGAGTAGGGGCCGTGCACATCAACGCCAAAGTGGTCGAAGGGGCGGCGAGGAAAAGACAATGGTTGTAACGGGGTGAGGAAACGGATAGGCTGATTCTTGCTGCTCTGGCAAGCGATGCAGAATCGCACGTAGCGGCAGACGATGCGTTACATTCAGCGCCAACGGTAGCGGAGTCGGAGGAAGGTGTAAGTGTTCAAGACTCAGGTATTTGCGCACTGTGGTTCAGCGTGAGATGCGGCGCATATGTTTGAACGTGAATAATGGGGAATAAAAGCCATTTGCCTTCCATCGGAAAGATAATTGCGATGGCGTAGAAACCGTCGCGAAAAATGAAATGGTGAGCTTGTTCGCTGATTTCTCGAGGCCACAGGCGACGTTGGTTCCACCAGTAGGTCTATAAGGGAAGTAATTCAAGGTCCTTTCGTTGCTCCAAGGCATGTCAGTGACAGCAAATGAGGACTCGTCGTACAGGGACAGAAACGGGGACACGGCACCAGATGGGAAAAGTGAGCGGGACAGAGCGTCTATATCAGAATGTTTGCCGCCAGAGCGGCAAATAACGCGAATGTCCTACTCCTGCATGTAGCTGGAGTAGCCAGCCAAAGGATCTGTAATTACATCCTACGGGTGGCCATAAAGGCAGGAGCCAAACTTCCGTGTGGTTCATATAATGCCTAGGTGCTCCTTTCCTATGAGAGAAGAGTTGGCTTAGGCTTTGCTAACCGCAAGGCTGGCTTAAGCAACAATTTACTCGTGAAATCCATGTTTACACAGGTCAAGCGCAGCACCGAGGCCGACAAAGCTAACGTCGGTGCAAATTTCAATTGGGGCGAGTGGGTCTAAATGTCAGAAGAGTGGAGGAGGCGTAAGATTGCGTTGGAAATTTCTGAATGCATCGTCACTGGCCGCTACCCACGCTGAAAGGTCGCGGCTCCTGTGGAGGTCATCCAAATGCGCTATAATTGAGGCGAAGTTTGGAATGAAGCATCAAAAATGACCGCGAAGGCTCAAGAAGCAGCGAAAGATTTCATTATCCTTGCTTTAGGAAGCTCGGGAGCAGCACCAAGTTCCGCGGGATTCGGAAGGACACCATCTCCGGACATGATACCACCCTAAATAAGGAGCTTTTGTACGCCAAAGAAACTCTTCTTTAAATTTAGCTGTAAGCCAGTTGAGCTGAGGCAAGTGAGGACAGTTTTAAAGTGTTGTAGATGCATCCCGAAATTGTGCGAAAAGGTCACAATATCGTAACTGGGTAAGCAGTCTTGTCTCAATTGCCGTTAACACGAACGATGGCCAACCAAGTTTAGTCTGAAAAGTTGTGTCTCCTGAAGATTTTTTTCTTTTCTTTCTTGCCGTGATACAACTCTAGACTTTGTGCGAGATTCAAGGAGATAAAGGCATGCAGCACAAGCGAACTAACCGGTGATGTCCGTGAAAGCTGGATGTTAACCTGATATGTTCACGCAGGACAAGAAAGAAAAAAAATAGCAGCTCCGTGTACGAATACAATCGATGAGCAAAGCTCCTTAGAAATGGGACGCAAAACGACTATGCGCCTGATCTTGCTGCTGGCTTTCATGAAGGCGGTAACGTGGGGAGCGGGTGGGGAGAGCGTCTGCTGCGCTCGGTGGCGAGAAAGACTGAGCGAGAGAGTGTGCAGCGCGCTCAGGGCAGCGTGAGGGAGACAAGTAGGAGAGCGGTGATGCGGCGGGGACTTTCTACGGCGGCGATGGAACGCCGCGCGCAGCGTTTCATTGTGTTTTTGCACCGGCGCCGGTGGGGAGACCGTCTGCTACTACCTTCGACAAAGCGCCTGTAGTGCGCTAGAATGACGGTTGTCATTTCACAATACAGAGCTTATTTCTTTTAACCTCAAATTTCTGGTGCGCTAGAAAAAACCGCTCAAGGCATAAGCATTTTCTCTTAAATCACCGGCCACTGCAGCCTAAAGTGATGCTTAAAGGGGTCATGAACCACTTTTCCAAGTAATGATCTAATGGCCTCAGTATCGGAGTGTACTGCCTCCCGAATCGATTGCCGCAAAAATTTCTCGAATCCGTCAAGAATCAGCGGAGTTACGGGCGTTTGGCGCACGCTCCCAGCGCTTTCTCTCTTCTCGTGCCGGCGAGCGCACTGGAAGCTAGACAGGGAGGGATGGCATGGGGGAAAGAAGTTACGCCAGCGCGCGTCATGAAACGCGATCGCTCTCCCGCTGTGATTCGCTTGCGCGAGTGCGGCTACCGTGTACTGAGGAGCGCGGCGCCGGCAAGTGGCGGCACCCCGCGGCAAGAAGCGCATCTGATCCGAACGCCGCTCTCGATTTACGTCGGCTATCGGCCAATAAGCATGCTATGTCTCTTGCGACGTACAGCGGACAGACGCCCGCCCACCGACGAGAGTGAGAACCGGCCTCTGTTGAAAAGAGGGTGCCTGGGGAAACGGCAACTTCGCGCTCCGCTTGTGGCCATTACGCGGCGCGCACGACTGTAATAATTGGCAGAGCAGTTCATAGCCGTGTCAGCTTTCCGCAGGATGTGTTTTTTCAATCAGCCCAAGGGGTGCTTCATGACCCTTTAAGAGAAGGGAGCTTCGACGGCGCGGAGGAGTGCAGGCCTAAGGAGCTTCGTTCCAAAAAAATCACCAGTTGTTCCGTGTACGAATACAACCGATGAGCGAAGCTCCTTAGAAATGGGGCGCAAATGAATATGCACGTTTTGAAACGTTTTATTGCGCCGCGCGCTTCTTGTTGTTGTTGTTTTGTGTTGTTGCGCCTCGCGCACTGCGCCGGCGCCGCATCTATTTGCAGGGAGCTTCGACGGCGACGGCGAGGTGCGGGCCTAAGGAGCTTCCCTCCTAAAAAAGGGCTGTTCAAGCGCCCGCGAACCAATCTGAGCGTGAAGGCAAGATAGGGACATTTTTACGCCACCACTTGGCTTCCTACGAGCGCTATCTCCCCTGACCGTTTAAGTCGTTAGAAGACTCATAGGTGCTATGTGAGTATTGCCCACCAGGTTGGCCCTACTTCTTGTCGTTGCTTTTACCTTACTCATATCAGGCGGCAGAGCTGCGCACATTTCGGCCACACGCCGTTGCCCCCGCACGCGCTTTTAAAAACTTGCTGCTTTAGGTGAAATCACTTAGTTGTGTACGAAGGCGTATTCAGTCGAAAATAAAGTCGAGCGCGCAGTGAATAGTGCTTGCGAACGAATAAAAAAAAGTGAGGCTAACACGGGTTTACAATGTCGATTTGTTCTTAAGTAAATCTGAAGGAGGAGGAAACAGAAAGGCAGAACGCAGGGAAGTTTACCAGAAAAGCACCTTGTTGAAAACCCTACACTGGTTGATTGGGAAAGGAGAACAGAAACTTGAAGAAAATTGGTGGAAGGGAAAGAACGGAATGAGCAATGAATTCGCTGACGCTTACGTGCTGAACTACACCACTAATAAGAGACGTTTGCACCAGCCTGTCGTTATCAGGGAGCACAAGAGGGCCTTCACTGCCCTGTGGGCCGACGAGCGATGGGGCCGACGTTCTAGCAGCACCTGCGCGGAAAGGGGCCGATCGTCCAGCTGTCGCAGCGCGTTAGGAAGTGCTTGTCTTTCCGAGGCAGACTGAGGACCGTGGCATAGGAAGTGCTCGATGTTTTCTTCTGTGCCGAAAACATCGCATGCCGCACAAATTATTCCAATTGTACTTTTGTATGCTTTTTGTAAGCTTCTCGTAGATAAAGTCAGGATGGAGGTCGGAGTTGCAGTAGAGGGTTCAAGTGATGCGGTCTAGTATGCCGTATGTTTCATGCGTTCCACTCCGTCAGTGAGCAATGTCGTGATAAAATGTACAGCCCGACGTCTGCGCGAGTTCATCTATAACTCAAGGTTAGAACGGAAGGCGCAAAGCAACTCTGCTGAGCACTGCGTAACCACCACCAGCGTCCTCTATTTTTCAGTGCCTGGGCGAACGCTCTCCACGGGCCGTCGAGCGCGCGCTCCTCGTCCGCTCGCCGCTGCCGCGTGGTGGCGCTGTGCAAGTAGACTACGGGAAGCTGGCGCTGAACGGCCGCGCGTATCATGAAGCTCACGAATTCATGTATGCATCCGAGTTTAATTGCATTTGTGCTTCTTGCAGGCTTTCACAGGTACAGGGGGATGGAAAGAAACGCGAACATAGCGGCGTGCTGTTATCATCACGCCCTAACCGCGGTGGCAATAAAAATATGCTAGATGGTTTTTATTGTGTCATAGATGACGTCGTGTTCTCATCAATCATCGAGGCTATAACCACTTGAAAATAGATACGAAACAGCAAAGAATGCAGATGCCGCATGTTCGCGTTTCTTTCCATCCCCGCTGTAAGTATTCCGCAGGTAGACTGTCAGGCCATGCTGCCGGTTCGATGCTTGCACTCGAGTTTGATAGTATTCGCGTTTTATTTTCTATTTCAGTCTATTGCAACCGCCCCAATGCCTTAGTATGTCATACAGTTGTGTTCCACTCTGCAAATGGAACTGAAAGAAATCACGATTGTCTTTTCTTTATTTCCCTTTATTGGTAAAGAAAAAAATCTCACAGGGTTCTTTATGCATTCATCTAAGATGACTAAAAGGCGAAAGCCATCTTCTTCTTTTCTTCCTGTCAATGTATTGAACATTTCCTGCCTCCCTCCGAGATGTTTCTGCGCCTAACGTAGTTTTCTTACAGCCTCAAGGATCGGAGGCAGTGCAAGCTTTCTGCACATCAGCGGAGGCATGCATGCCTCCGTGATCAGCCCATTTTGACCAAGCGAAGATTTAACATGACGACGTCACGCGATGTGACGTCACGACGATGTCACGAAATTTTATGATCTGTGACGTCATATGATGACGTCATCACGTAATTATTTTGCATCACTCGTGCTGACGCCGCCGACGGTCAATTTTCGCGTTTGATGAGGCATATAAGGCTTTCGCCTTAATACACTGTTCGGCTGTCGTTCCATGAAATTCCAGCTGCCGTTGGTGTTCGGTAGAGGTGGCTTGCAGTAATTACGCGGGATAGTTGGTCTCCTAATACATCTTCAAACTACACTAGAATATGCAGCCATCGTTTACGACGCGAAGATTTCATAGAATATAAGAAGCGGCGGCTTAAGAAGGATGCAGTAGCGTCAGTATTTGCAGACTATCCCTTCACGTTTGCAGCCCAAGGTAACAACTGAATCAAGCATGGCAAGTATCCCTAAACGTCACCGTGTTGCGTCCGAACAGTGAACGAATGCATGTAGTACCAGTAGCGACGCTGCCTAGCGATCGCCGCCATATGTGCATGCAGCGCTGACATTAGGTCCCGAAGCTGAAGAATCGGAGCCCGTGGACACTACATGCGCTACCGGCGAAACAACTGAAAATCATTATGTACATTGTCACTGGAAGCAGCTTAGTGACATTGCACGCTATTTAGCTCATGAACTCATGGCTTGCGTATAGTGTGATACACCAGTAGACGGTAGCACGCATCGAGGAAGTTTAAGCGCCTAAGCTTTCAGTATTAGCTCTTGGCAAATGCTGCTTTCGAAAATCAACTTTCAGACACTCAAAAACCGACTCTCAGTCAAGCGAACGTAACGGTGACAAAATAAATTTCGCGCATCACTGGCATGCGCTCTGGTATCGGTCTAGCAGACGACGCGCGAGCGTCTCGATCAAATAACCGCGAAAGACACATGCCTTCGAAATGGACTGGTTGCCCAGAACGACAAGTGCGTCATGATTCCAGTTTACAAGTTTTCATTATACTTTAAACAACGCGAATGCCGCCGAAAACTGAACCATATAGCAGCTTCCAATGCAGCCATGGCATTCGTTTCCGCGAGCGACGACGCGACGGCGGCTCTACTTCGGTGGCGGCGCCCGGCGGCTAAAGACCGCACTAACGCCGACGGTTGGTTCCCATTGCGCTTCGCTCCTTCGCCCAGGCACAGAAAAATAAAGGAGGCGCTGCACCACGCACGACCATACTCGTTTTAAATGCGAATGCATTTCTTAGTCGGGCTATGTAAGGCATCCGGCGTTGTCCGCGCGCCTCTCCGCTCTCACTCCCTCTCCCATAGCAACAGCTGCGGGCGCGCGCGCTTATCCTTGCCCCTAGCAACCGGAACAGGTGGTGCGGGCGGAGTAGCGGAGAGTAAGTGGAGAGGAGGGACGCGCTCTGGCATGTGAGGGCGCTCGCATCGTGGGAGCTTGGCGGAGCTCCCGCGTGTGTGGAGAGAGTGTAGGAGGGGGCAGGTGCAGTGCTTCGCCGCTCCTTCTCTCGCCGTTCGCTCTCTCGTCCCTGCGCCACCGCCTCAATGCAGTGCGTTTGAAACGCGTTTGTAGCGTTTGTGCTGCCGTGGCACAGCCTGAAACAGCGCGTTCTAAACGCGTTTGTGTTGCATTGAAGGCGGTGGCAACATCCCTGAGGTGATTACGAACGCACGTAGGAAGCGTTCGTTGAAAGAGGCGCCCAAAAGGGAGACACTTGAGCGCGTCGATGTGTCCAGCTTTACGCCATTAAAATTACTACGCCGTGTACTCTCGGCGCAAGAAATGCATTCGCATTTCCTCACGATTCCCTTCGGGGAGGGGGGGGGCATTTTTTTTAACACACGCAGTATTTTACTGAGTTCCACATGACTTTTCGTGGGTGGGACTTTCTTAAAAATCTAAATATAAAGAAACATTACATCATTAAGTGACCAATTGAACAGAGTCCACTTTCTATATAGCGACTAACAAGCGCTTCGCTTGCAAAGCCTTTTAATTGTTCATTATAGCGTTAGGAATGCGTAATAGCTATAGGGTAAGGCATAGCATCGATATTTTCAATCGAACCGATTATTGTTGCTTTGCGAGGATGGCAATGTTTTGAACGTTATATACTGGTATTCAACCAGCGGGTAATATAACCTACCACGCCATGTAGATAGTCATTGTTTCGAAAAAGTGAATCTCGCATTAACCATTCCCATCTGTTTGTCATAAAAAAAAGGGCGACAAACGGAAATATATATTAATGTCGTACAATGGCTCGTTGCCGTTGAGTATATACCAAATGCCTATATAGAGCGTGGGGAGAGTCGAAACCTCTATTAAACTCCCCGAGACCTCCCCAGAAATTTTGGAACTATTTGACTTCGTGTCATACCCCGACGGTTTCTGCAGCGGCAGCTCAGTATCTTCGAAAAGCGAGAAACAAACGTGTTTATTAAAATGCTAAGATGGTGGATATACTATTTTCGTCTCAGGATGCGCCCGACAGACAACACCATTTGCGAACTTGTGGAAGAGCATCTTAACAGCCAAATTGGACGTCCCCAGCGGGCAAGCCAGGGTTGTCTCATTCTATCTTGGTTTGGATGCACCATATCAAACGAACCGCAACAAGATCAGAAAAGTATTGCACTTGACATGCGAAACAAAATGAAGTTGTCTTAATTTCCCCAATGCGCACTCTGGCCGTCGTATAGGGCGGACGTGTGCAAGAGTACAAGGTCTAATACAAGTTCTAAGCGCTGGTACATCTAACATACCGGTACTACACACTGACGTGACCCGGTGTCCACAAAAACGGACCATGTGTCTGGTCGTAGTGGACAAAAACCCACTCTCTGAGTGTTTCGGCTAGGCTTAATACTTTTGGCATGCGGCACGAAGGAAGACGCTGCTACGCCCTGGCCAACATACACGCTCCAACAACACCGGCACCGGACGGACGAATCACAATGGTCAGTGATTCTCAAACCGCCTGCTGCAACATAGCGAAAGGGATGTTACATAGGTTGCGTATTGTCCGGACACCTGGGAACAAGGTGTACAATAGGACATGAGTCGTCCTATTGTAATATGTTTAATATGTTACAAATTACTTTGAAAGCTGATATCCGTAGAGCAAAGATATTTATCACATACCCTGCTGAGGCATGAGAACGATCAAACGGGATATTCAGATGTTAATTGCCTTTGCTTGTTACTGTTTCATTTCATTTCTAGTTTGGCTAAGGCACTTCGTGCGCCAAGTATTTCGAAAACCTGATGGAACAAAAAAATTTAAGTGACTTACGCGGGCAGTATTATTTTTCATTGTTTTGTTTTTGCAAATCAACAAGCCTTTCCACAAAAATTCTGGGACGCAGCGAATTTTGTTATTTCAGCTGGAATACTCGAAAAGATCCCCATGTGTATAAAAGGTTGAAGGGCATCAGCGGCAACATTTTTTACCAACGAGCTTTTCAACCCAAATGCAACGACACATAGCGCAATTAACGAATCATAGTTAAGTCACCAGGCTTAAATTCTCTCGGAAGGAATCGGAGGCTGACGCCGGCTTCGCGATATGCGTCGCAGTATTAGGTTCACGCAATGGTCTCTGTGAATGTGTTTATGTTTACTGTAAATTTACTCTCAATACGGGGTTCCTGCGATGCATTAGTGGTGAAGGTCGGGTCTCCTACAAGGCCCTCTCACACTCTGTCAATAAGGGGTAAGCTTCAAGTTCTCTGTTTAAATTTCAATTTTATTATGAATCTCAGTTTGCAGTCATGATAAATACCTTCCTCGACCAGACAGTATTGTTTAGAGGTGTTGATCATTTGAAAGGAGCATCAAGTTATAACTGCAGTTGCAGTAGGTTAGATTTGAAGCTGCTCCTGGGCATCAAGGGTTCATGTGTCACGAACTCTGAAAAAAGTTATCACACCGTTACAGGAACATAAGTATGTATTCTCATTCGTGAGTTGTTTCTCTTTGAATCATTCAGACTAAGGCCTTGCGAGGAGTAAGTTTCATCGATTCTGATAGAAGGTATGCTCAGTTAAGCAGCTTTTTCGTGAGCTGGACCGAAACCGGCTAACTGTAAATATAATAATTTCTATGAGTCCATGCGAGGCCATCTTTATTAGAATTATTGAGAAGATCGCATCATAAAATTATATTCTGTGCACATTTCTGGGCATGATCTGATTATTTGATCGGCCTGCAAGATTCAACTACGCGCTAAAAATTACCGCTTTCAAGTTTGAGACGCGGTAATGCTGATTAAGTCGTAGCCTATAAGTCAACTAGTATAGACGTGTGTTCCCTGCATTTATTTTTCATTGCGACGGGACCTCACCATCTGAAGCTAATGCCCGTTTTTATCGCTCGGCGAAGGAACCGCCCGAATGCATTGGAACATTCTCGAGTGCTTCCGATTCACTCAGATCTCAAGTTTGCAGTCGACAACAATCTCGAACTCGCGCGACCACCACTGATAACGCTAGAATGTAAAATGACGCATCTATAAAGGCCAACGCACTTCATCGAAGATCAGATTACCATCGACCGACGACCGTTATCGCCGCTATAATTGTACTGTGAGCGTTTCGTTTTGCTGGGCACGGATGCATCGAATAACTGCGCACTGATGCATCCGATAACTAGTTGAATCTCTACCGGCTTGTTTGGAAGTTCTTCACCGTCACACCCACGTGACATAATGAAACAGGAGATTGAGGTAAGGTTATCTCTTCTGTGCTGAGTGCAGGCCCTGCGTGTGCTCTTCCAGCATCAACATCCGTTTTGTAGTATTGGTGTAGGCCGGCGAACGCCCAATCTGCCTTCGACCGAAGAAAGCGTGATTTCAAGCAAGCGTCTCTGAGCACTATATCAGACGAGACCATTTTGGAATGTCGACGTTAGCAGGTGAGGGTGACGAATCTACAGCTGCAGTTTTTTTAAGACAGATGTCTTGCACATGCGCCTGTAAACTGAAGTGGTGTTTGTTGGGATAGACAAGTGATAGCGCACAGTTGAAGGACAGCGGCAATAATGGCAGACTGTGATTATCTTCCTTGGGATCTCTGTTTCATTATCGGTCTACTCGCTATCAAACTTTCCCTACCACGTTTTCTAGTATGTTATAGCAGACTGATTTTTTTTCGTCTTTTTATCCTTCCGTCTCTCCCTATGCATCCGGTTTTTCTCGTCTCTCTCTCTCATCAAATGTACAGTATTGTCCGTATCTAAGTTGAACATCCATTAGTATTTAAGGCCTCATAGAAGCCAACGTTATTACATAAATCAGAAAATTATTAACGCTACAGCGTTAAAGAGCTTGTTACGAAGAAATTCCTATGTCGGCATCGGCGCCGGTGTCGCTGGTTGTGAGCAAAAAATCAGCGTTGTCCGTGACCGAAAAATCAAGAAAGATGCAAATAAAATAAATTATAAAAATATTTGGTTCGAGTGAGAATTGCCTCAAGACCTTCTGCGTGGCAAGCAGGTGTTTGATCATAGAGCGATGCCATTGCTTGAAACTGCTTCGGAAAAAATTCCTCAGCATATCCACGGGGTGAATGATGATGAGTGGGGCGAAGCTCTCGTACGGCAGGATCTTGGCGGCGGCGTCGCGCAGCTTCACGCCCAGTACATCATCAACGACGTGAGATCGGGCCGGTTTATACTAAAGAATCGATGAGAGTCATGGCGACTTGCAGCTCACTTTAATTTTACATGTACGCTGTGAATTTTTATTGTTTAATCACGCACAGGAGAAATTTCACCAGGCACTACCTTGGAGGTAAACAATGGCTGCTAATGGGGAATGAGAGACAGAAGAAGTCCGCTTTTACCTAACACTTACACTTCTACTTCTACTAACGTTTCCTACTGGAACATGCCAATGGCTGCTAATGGGGAACGAGAGACAGAAGAAGTCGGCTTTTAGTTAACGCGCACGCTGCGAATTTTTTATTGTTCAACAACGCACAGGGAAAATCTCCCACCGGCACCACCTTGGAGGTCAAGATCTGGTACTAGCGTTAAGACTGGTTACGCACTACGACGGGGACGAACGGGTGCCGCTTTAAGGAGCTTCGCCTATAAAAAACACCATGTGATTGTCATGTATTGAGAAGTTCCTTAACCCATGTATATTGCATGGCAGAAGCAGAGAGTCGCGCAGGTGTCAAAACATGTGGGATTGCACAACGAGTGGGTGTTTTAAGGACCACCATTACAAAGCGCTCAGACATATTTAATCATCATCAGCTGCAAAGCCATCAACAGTGTGCAAACAAACAAGCAAACAAACAAACAAACAAACAAACAAACAAGCAGCTGCGTAGGTTCGCGTTTTGCCTTACAGCCGCGTAGTGGGTCCTTCGCTGATTCGCAAAAGGAAAAATAATGGCGTAGGGGGCACTTAACAAATGGGTGATTCCACGAGAAATGGAACATGCCTGTCCGGTCGATATTTTTGTTTTTCCTGGGTTTTTTATATGTTATGTGAGCATATTCAAAGTGCACGGAAGCGAAAATTTTATTTCCAAGAAATGCTCCCAGCGCGCCAAAAAATGTTTGAAGGCGGCGGCGTGGGCCTCCTGTTTTGCTCACTGCAATGCTTTCGAATTTGACGGCCGAATTTAATGCCAACTATAAATATGTGTCGAAAGTTTTTTACTGCCTTTAATACGCATCACTGCGAATTACATCCATGCTTTTTTTATGTCGTTCTCAAAAGGAAGATAATGTGAAAAAATGGCAAACACGGCGGAAATCAAAAAAGTGTCCTAAGTTCGAGGCGCCTTGGCGCCTTTCCTATTTCAAACAGAACCTGGAAAACAATGTGAAATATAGAAAACAGCCTTTGCAACATTTATACGGAAGATAATTTTCCCACGGGCAGCGCAAAAAAGGAAAAATATAGTTAAAGAAGCGAGTTTTTTCAAAAAGTTCATTTTCAAAAAATGAAATAAAAAAAACCTCCGGTCTCAATTTTAACGACAGTTTTTTTATCGAAGAGCGTTTATGTCAGTGAACACACGGCTTTATTATCATATGTCCTCATTTGCTTTGTTCACGACATATAACGGGCCAAAATGACCCTTGCTGTGTGCACCCACTTCAGTGCGACTGATGGTTGTTATCAGCTTGCATTGTGCGTAATCTCAGTTTTAATTATTCTGATGCAGCAAAACCTTGCCCTTGTGTCTTTTCGTCAAGAAAAATGTGTTCTCAGATTTTATTTATGTCTAGCGTGTGCGAAAGTGGGCTGCTGCCGCCCTCTAAAGTGCTAACGTGTACACAGTTTGCAGCCCACAACATCGCCTACAAGCGTCAGAGAAAAGGTGGGCGCACCTGTTCAAGTTATCTATCGCTTCTTTTCCTGAAGAAATGCTTGGTCTACCTCATCGCGGTTAGATGTAGACAGGTTTTCCTTGAGGAACGTAAAGCAATGCTAGCAGACCTAGCAGGTGTCGCGAAGATCCTCAGCCTATGACAGTAGCTTCTGGAAGTAGGCAACAACAAAAAGAGCAAGGAAAAAATTGCACAACGAAAATGTTTTTCTCAGCAATCTTCTTTTTTGTGAACGCATAAGTAATCGGCACAGAATACTTGGACGTAGCCATGGGCCGCGCACATCGCTTGTAGTGCACAGCTAGACCACAAAAAATCCGGCAGATCCCACGCACTGTGAGAATCGATGTAATGCGAAGCAGCCAGCAAAGAGCTGCATACATCGCTTTGTTTATTTTTGAGCCAAATGAAATCATTCATGCCATGGCATCTAGTTCACCATATATCGCATGTTTGCCATGCACGCGTGCATGCACAATGTGGTAATACCATGCCAATGAAACGTATATTCTGGTATATACACTGCATGACCGGTCATTTATGTCCATCACGCACTCCTGTCATGCCATACCAATTTTGGTATATATCCAGTTATCTAAGCGGCCGGAAGCGCCACCATAACAGTGTCATGTATATCATACCGTACATAACATGCATAACATAATTCGCATGTTAGGACCTGTATTTATGTTCGTCATACAGTCACATCGCACAATACCAATTTTGGTGTGTATCAAACGAGCGAAATGGCCGCGAGTCCACCATGAGCGTGGCATGTAAATCATGCCATACATGACAGCATATCGTGGTTTTCATGTTACCACCTGTCATTTATGTTCGTCATACATTCGCGTCACGCAATGCCAATTTTGGTGTATATCAAGTCAGCGAAACGGCCGCGATCGGACATTGAGCGTGTCATGTAAATCATGCCGTAAATGATGTGCATATCATAATTTTGAAGTTACCACCTGTCATATATTTTGTCATAGAGTCACGTTGCGCAATACCAATTTTGGCATGTATCAAGCTAGTGAAACGTCCGCGAATGCACCATGAGCGTGGCATGTAAAACATGACATGCATATCATGGTTTTCATGTTGCCACCTGTTATTCATGTTCTTGATCCAGTCACATCGCGCAATACCAATCTTGGTGCATATCAATCTAGCGAAACGGCCGTGAGCGCACCATGAGCGTGGCATGTAAATCATGACATACATAACATGCATGTCATGGTTTTGATGTTACCACCTGTTATGCATGTTCTTCATACAGTCACATCGCGCAATACGAATTTTGGTGCATAACAACCTAGCGAAACGGCCGCGAGTGCGTCTTGAGCGTGGCATGTAAATCATGACGTACATGACACGCGTGTCATGATTTTCATGTTACCACGTGTCAGTCATGTTCGTCATGTCGAAATGTCTCGTCATACCAGTTTTCGTATATATCCATTCATTTAAACAGCCGCGAGCGCCCCGAGACCATGTCATGTAAATCATGCCGCACATTACATGCGTGTTATGATTTGCACGTTAGGACCTGTAATTATGTTCGCCATGAACTCTTGTCACGTCATACCAGTTTTGGTATATATGAAATTAACGGAATGGCCGCAAGAGCCCCAAGACCGTGGAATGTAAATCATGCTGTTCATGACATGCATGTCATGATTTTCATGTTATGACCTGTCATTTATGTTCGTACTACGGTCATGTTATTCCATACCAATTTTGGTATACATCCGTAACGAAACGGCCAGGAGAGCACAAAGTCGTAGGCGGCTAAATAGATAGATAGATAGATAGTAGATAGATAGATAGATAGATAGATAGATAGATAGATAGATAGATAGATAGATAGATAGATAGATAGATAGATAGATAGATAGATAGATAGATACGCTCAAACTCGCAGAAGTTCGCTAAGAAAGGCTTCGCATTTAAAAGTCACAGTTTCGCCGCAACGGCGAAGCAATGTATGCGATAGCAACCAATCGGAACCTAACGCGAAGAACGGAATGCAGCTCGAAATTTCCAGCGCGTCGCTCGAGCCCAAAGGATGCACGAAAAGAACGCACACAGGACGAGCGCGAACTATCATGCGTCACAGCTCGATACTTGAAGCCCACTGCTCAAGCATAAAGCACGAAACGAACGAACAGGTACACACAGGACGAGCGCGTACTCAATGTCGCAGTTGTTACTTATTTCTGTTTGAACAGCGCGCTCCTTTCGCAAACGCGGCCGCTGCAGCGAGCCAAAGACCTTCGTTGCGCTCCTCGCGCCATCTCGCTGGCAATGAAGAAACGCTTATAAGCGCTTGCCGCCTCCGAGTTCGGCCAGCGGTAAAGGGTGTGTATATAACGCTCGCCGTTAGCTCCTTAGAGGATCGGCGTTTCGTGGCGTAGTGACTAGCGCCACGGGCTGCGGAGCGAGAGGTCTCTGGTTCGATTCCTCGCCTCGGAAGCAATGTTCTAAATTATTGTTCTTTGGGACTTTCATATATGTACATACTTATACATATACGCTGAATGACGGCGACGGGGACGGACAAAACCAGCCGAGACTGTCTAATAATTGCTATCGCAATAGAACGTTTATACTGAACGGCGCCGCACGCACTCTCTCACTTTTGCGCAGTGTTATGAAGAGTTTCTAGAACTGCTCATGGTTCCACATTTTATGACCAGGGTGTCTAAGCGCTTTGGGCTGTGATAGTTAATTTGTAGGCACACTCATTGTCAGACTAAGGATAATGTCCGTCTGGCGCCACCAGTGACCTCTGCTGTTCTCGACGTGGGAAAGCACTTTAGTAAAGTGCCAACGAAACATCATCAATTGGGCACCTTCAGCCACTTATGGCTTAATCATGCCGCATCGCACTTCTCTGGCTGCTAAAACGCTGAGGTAAATGTCGAGGTGACACAGGAAGACGTTATCTGCGACACCGAAAACATGTGAGAGCGGGAAGCGAAATAAACGGCTCGTAAATGACTGAGATAACTTTGTACAGAGGTTGTTTAAGCACAGTGTGCGTAGAAGGGGGAAGATTGTTAGAGCGTACAATGTACGTAATGAAAGGGAAGCAAACAGGCAGTGAGAAAGCAACTGCATAACAGCGCGCCTGGAATGTGGCATTTAGCCACAGATTAATCTGCCCTTCGCTGCATACAGATGTTTGTTTAGTGTGAAAGGAGAGTTTCCACAAAGTCACCTAAACCATGCGCTCGCGGTTTGCCGCGTGCTTCTGATTAGCGAATATGGCGGGGTAAGTTGGGGTTTTAGCCTGCAAACTGCGCACGCGTCAGCCCTTTAGACAACGGCAGCAGCCCACCGCTGCACTCGCTAGACAAATAAAGTTCGAGAATACATTTTTCTCACGACAAGGCACCAGAACAAAGTATTACTGCAAGATAATAATTAAACTGTAGATTTACGTGCAATGCAAGCTGACGACAACCATCAATTGCAGTGAAGTGAGCACACAGCAAGAGTCTTTCTGGCCCCTCAAATCTCGTGAACAAAGCAATGAGGACGTAAATATTGACACAGTGTTTTCACTGACATAAGCGCTCTTCGATAAAAAAAATATCTGAAAATTGAGACCGGAGCTTTCTTATTATTCTTTAAAGTGAAATTTTTGAAAAATCTCGCTTCTTTAACTATTTTTCTTCTTTTGCGCTGCCTGTAGGAAAACTATCTTCCGCATAAATGTTGCAAATAGTGTTTTTATACTTGCCACTGTTTTGAAGGTTCTGTCTGAAAGAGGAAAGGCGAGGCGCATCAAACTTAGCAAACTTTGTTGATTTGGGCCGTGTTTGCCTTTTTTCACATTTTTTCCTTTTGAGGACGGCATAAAAAGAGCATGGATGTAATTCACAGTAATGCGTATTAAAAACCAGCAAAAGGTTTTTCGACACATCATTCATGTTCATGTTAAATTCGGCCGTGAAATCCGAAAACATTGCAGTGAACAAAACAGGAGGCCCGCACCGCCACCTTCAAATATTTTTTAGCACGCTCGGAGCGTTTCTTGGAAATAAAATTTTCGGTTCCGTGCACTTTGAATGTGCCCACATAATATATAAAAAACCAAGGCAAAAAAAAAATTACACCATCCCGCTAAAGGGGACCATGAGGCGATGCGAAGCCGAAGCACTTGCATGATCGCGTTCCGTTGGCGTTCTTTGGGCATGCTACCGACCTCGGGTCGTGGAACGCGAAGAGGAACACTACGCGCGTCGTGTCTTCCCTCTAGCCTGGCCGTTAATTCTCACAGGGCGAGCGGGGAACGCGGTCTGCAGGTGCGCGAGAGGGGGAGGGGACGCGCATGCGCTGGCGCTCATCGCGGCGCTGCGCAGGAGAGAATTTCGGAATGTTGAGTCCGCATTTCAGAGGAGTCAACCGAAGCAAGCACTGGACTGAACGCACGCAGCGCTATACCACTTGAAGGAGAGCATACCGGAGGAGGAGAGTAGCGCATGCGCCGCGAGAGCAGAAGCGAGAACACAGGGGAAGCGCAAGCAGGTGCTGGCAGAGAACTGGAGTGAGTAACGCGCAGCTGTTGGAGAAAGGGAAGGAGGAGAGTTTCGTATGCGTAATGTGAGTGCGGACTACCAGGCCAACGCTGCGGGACATACCTCCGAGCAAGAGATGCTTCGCATCTAAAAATATCGACCGGCATGTTCGATCTCTCGTGGAATCACCCAACTGTACTTTCAGTGAGTGTTCTAGGATGGTTTGAAACAGCCAATGCTACGCGCACAAACGTTCCTTTTCATGCGGCACGGTTGAGGCATGCACCGATAACCGAAGCAGCGGAGCGATTGTGAAGGCGATACGCATGGCGCCTGATTACGCTATCGCGTTGTATTCTTGAAGGCGAAATTCTAGTGTCGTCCAAATGTTTTGTTGTGGCTATGAACACGGTTGTCAGATGTGATATAGCGGATTCTTCTCTCGTGAAGTAGAATTAACGTGCTAGCTTTAGCCGTTTGAATACTAATGAGGTGTTCACTTTAGATTTGGTCGAATCTGTACGACGACGCATACGTTAAAAGGGCCCTGCAACACTTTTTCAGCATGGTGAGAAAACGCTGCGGATCGGTAGTCGAGGCTCCTGAGAACACGTGAGTCAAACATTATAGCACAGCACGCGACCTGGATGTTGCAAATAATTTTTAAAGTCAGCTAGAAATCGCTCACTCTGCTCTCGAGAAATGATGCCAGAAATCCAACTGACTACGTAATACAGAAAAAGTCCACGGTGATTGGCTAATTTGACCGTCGTGAGCTCCATAGTTACTGCGCCCGCCCCGGGAGGCCGCCACGTGCTCGCGTGCGTGCTCACGATCACCCTGACAGCCGCGCGTTCCAAGAAAAAAAGAAAGTGCTCTATGTCATGACATGTCCATCTTAAAAGCACAGCGTTAATTTAAACATGGCCCCCCGTAAACTAGGGTCTTTGTGCCAACGTGTGGACGGGACCCACTGTGACCACGATCCCTGCAGGAAGAACCACGTGTCACCCCTAGTGCAATGCAAAAGTGGCGTAGTGTATTAAATTCCCACCACTTGCGGCGGGACGTACGTCGGCCAGACCGGACGATGCCTAAACGACCGCCTGCGGGAACATGCATAAAACGTGAGGAATAAGCATGGCAGTAATCTGGCGATCCGCTGTGCCAAATGCGAATGCGCACATCTGCTTTAAAACACCAAGGTACTAAGCAAGTACAACGACAATCGCGCTCGAGAAATTTTCGAGACTTTCACGATGATGCGCACAGGCTCAGTGTGTGTACAAGAATACAGTTTCCTACAGCAATCTTAACCATATTAGCTTAGCCTGTTTTTTAGTACCTCGTGCATCAGAATCCATCTCCCTCCCTCTCTCGCGCCCCCTTCCTTTCTTTCGTAAGCTATATATTTGTGCACGCACAATAAAAGCTTTGTTGCCCAGCGCCCGTCCTCGTTTGCTGTTTCTTCTGTCCATGTTTAAATTAGCGCTGTGTTTTTAAGGTGGATCCATACCAACGAGCTCGCATCCAAACTCTTCTAGGTCATGACATGTGCTGGCAAGCCGGCGTATCTTCTTTCCCCTTTGTCACCCCCACCCTTTCTGCAGAGCTTTCAGCGCGCTCGCTGGTACGAAAGAAGAGGTGCATCAAATCCATGTAACTCCGCTCGTACTTGATGGATTCGAGAAAACTTTGCGGCTGTCAATTCATGAGGCAATGAAATACGAGTATTTTAATGAAACCATTCGATCATCACTTAAAAAACTGTTGCAAAGCCCTTTTATTGTTATAAAGCGCGAGAGAGATAATGTTTAGAGCACTGACAGGGAGGTTAACCAGGGAAAACTCCGGTTGTCCACCGTGTACATGGGAAGGGGAAAAGGGGTGCGAACGAATGAAATGGGAGAAGAGAGTCTGTGACATTATTACAAAGTCACGACAATAGCATTGTCTAAAAGTAACGCATTAGTGTAGTCACTGAGTTGTCACAACGTGTCGTTCATTCCGGTTTTTCTAAGAATTTCATTACAACGCGGAAGGGATCCAAAAAAACAAGGGACCGACATGTCCCTTTGCGTGCTGTTTAGGCAATTATGGAATATCAGCTAGACCGGTCACATATTTTGCTTCCCTAAGAAACTGCAGCAATGCCCTCACAGCGGTTCGTGTCGCAATGCGGGTAGGCCAGTGCCCTAGAATTTCGTTTTCTGTCAGAGGTCGTTTTTCCGGCTGACCTAGTGAGGCTGACAGGGCTGCTCGTTTGGGTGTTAAAGCGGGCGCGCTCGCAGAGAAGGTGCACGATGGCTTCGCTGCACCTGCATATTTAACACAACCGGCTGTTAGCCATTCCAATAGTGAATGAATATGTTCAAGAATTCAACTCGAATCCACAGACGGACCACCGGCTGCATAAAATCACGTTGGGATAGGTTAGGTGGGGTACGCAATTCAATATCAGGGTCTAAGGGATGCAGGTGGGTCTTGCAGGTGCACAGTCTTGCAGATGCAGGTGCACTTGTAAACGTCGGTGAATACCACAGGCCCGCCATTCAATGACGCGGTAGCAACCGAAGTCGTTCTGCTGCGTCAGATCTTGATAGAGGAATCGCGGCACTGCTGACGCTGTCGTTGGCGGTACGGGCAGCTGCGTCAACTTGACCATTACCCTGAATGCCGCAGTGACTTGGTAACCATCGATACGGTTCTTTTCCTATGGCTTCGCGGTTAACGTGCCTGATTTCTGCAACGAGCTCTTGAGGTGAGCCGTGACATAAAGCGGGAAGTAAACATTGAAATGCTCCTTTGCAATCACGGAGGATAGACCACTTATTAGGTTGTTCTTCTGTGACAAACTAAAGAGGTGCACGGAGGGCTAGAGGTTCAGCGGCTGCAGTTAGTGTTGCGTAGAACATTCTGAACAGTACTGCGACATATCTTACCGCATTTTTTAGCTTCTGGCCGTAACAGAACCATCAATGTTTTACCACCATTGTGCTCCTCATGCAAATAGAGTAGTGCTGCCTGTTTGAGGGCAACCGATGACATTCTTGTTTCCTTCGTAATTCCTGGCATCTTAAGGCGAGTGAGTGTTTCCTTGAGAGAAGCATTCGATTACCGTCCAAGTATTGTGGAGTGGATACGCCATTGTATATTCAGGACTTTAACTGTCATTGAATAGCTGTAATGCATGCGACTGCATTGTAGCGTGTGATCTGCTTGTTTAGTTCCCGTTGTATAAACACCATCTGAATTATACTGTGAAGTTGTAACTGGTACCAGCCGAGTGTGCATGTCTTTGTGATGTTTGTATTGCCTTAACTGAGAATATATTTCGTTTTCGTTTCTGTTATCCACTCTCGGCTCTGAGTCGGTCTTTGGACCACAACCGGCGTTCGCTGGCGCACTAAAGGACCAACTCTAAATTGTCCGCGCTTTCGTGGTGCGTTCGGGGGGCCGATACGTCCGCCTTTGGAATCTGCCGGCGATTGCAATCCTGATTAACGGGATCAGTGACAATTCTTCTGGCGTCCGCGACACAGGACCCTTTTGGTGCAAAAGTGTGTCCAAAGTAGGGAGAAAGAGCCTTGAGACGTTCATAGTGCTCGCGAACGATTGTTGAGTGTTGCACCGCATTCTCGCTAACCTGTGTGCAGAGAGTGTTTTGCAATTCGAAGTTAGGCAGATATTTTGTGCACGCGGCTAGGTTTTGTTGACGGGAATCATGGATCTCGAGAACTTAGTTGCCCTTGGTGAGAAGATGGGTTTGTCTAGGGCCGAACTACGAAAGTGGGTCAGCCAAAAGGAAAAAAAGAGAACGAGCTAAGGAAGAAAAAGCAGCAGAGCTGGAGAGAGAGAGGCTAGCAGCTGAGAAGGAGAGAGAAGAAAGAGAGGCGCAGATGGCTGAGAGAGAAAGGCAACGGCAGCACAATATAGAACTCGAACGGCTCCGTTTGCAGCAGCTCGCGAAGACTCCCGTCCAGGCTGGAGTCGAGAGCACTGAAAGGAAAGATCATAGCTTTTGTTTGAACCCAAGCAAACTGCTTGTGGCGTTTGATGACAGGAAAGATCACCTTGATGCATACCTGCACAGGTTTGAGACGATAGCTAGAAGCCAAAATTGGCCGGAGCAGCAATGGGCAACTGCTTTGAGCACTTGCTGGAGTGGCGAAGCTCTCAGTGTGTACGGTAGGATGACACCTACCGATGCAGCTAATTACACGAAAGTGAAAGCTGCTTGCTGAAGCGATTTAGATTCACCGTGGAAGGCTTCCGTGATCGGTTCCGTACGGGAAAGCCAGCTGATGGCGAGACAGCAACGCAGTATGCCGCGCGACTAAGCCATTATTTTGACAGGTGGACCGAACTTTCAGAGACGGCACAGGAGTACGGTGAGCTTAGAGAGCTTTTAATCAGAGAGCAATTTCTCACCAGTTGCCACCCGAGCCTGTCGCTGTATCTGAAAGAGAGAAGAGCTAAATCGCTCGAGGATATGCCTAAATTGGCCGATCACTTCTTAGAAGCGCAAGGTGGCACGAGCCTGGCCAAAGTAAAAAAGGAGGTTCACGAGGAGTTGAAGAAATCGGCACCTGAAGAAAACAAGCGTGCACCGGAGAGTGTGCCACGATGCTTTCTGTGTAACCGGGTGGGCCATCGCGCGAACAGTTGTCGGACCAACTTCTCACGCCCCACTGTGAGGAAGTGTTTTAAATGTGGACAAACTGGGCACAAAGCAGACGCATGTCGAAGCGACGCGAGTAAAGTCCACCAAGCAGCTTATGCGTATGCTCCGCCAAAGAGGAAGCAGAACGGACCAATGATGAATTGGCCGAGCGGAAAAGCGGGAAGAAGATGCATTTCATTGGTGCTGCGATGACAACAGACACAACGAAAGGACTGCCGACACTTAAGGGGAAGGTTGGTGGAAAGGAAATCACGGTATTAAGAGATAGTGGGTGCACCACTGTTATCGTACGAAATAAATTGATCCGATATAGTGAGTTCACAGGCAATACCCAACCGGTTTGCCTGCTTGATAGTTCCATTTGAATGCTTCCGGAAGCCAAATTGAGTTTGAGACCCCTTACTTCAGCGGCAGAGTTACTGCCCTGTGCATGGATAACCCCCTGTTCGACCTAATAGTGGAAACACTGACGGAGCTCGAGGGCCATACGATCCTGAAAGTTTGGGAGAAGCTCCGAAGATGGCCCTCGTCATTTCAGGAGCCGCGACAGAAAGGAACTGCGGAAGAGAATCCCAGGAGAGATGTCGCCCGAGCTCCATTTGATGCCGAGGCATCACGGAATGTCAATGAGGGACACCAACGGTCGCTGTAACGCATGTGAAAACGTGCCGAGCAGGTGATGTTGCCACCAAGCAGCCACCACCACCCGTGAGTGGAATGATGACGAAGGTGGTCGTCCAGGCAAAACACCACGACGCGCAGAAGTTGGGGAAGCACCGCGAACGTTCTAACGAACGCGACCACGCCTTGCTAGTGTCGGACGTGTCGACGGTAGCAGAGACGCCCCCTTGAGAGGAACAACTTGAGAGCGAGCGAGCACCGAAAGAAGGGGCGCAAGCGCGGCACGATTCAAGCATTACAGGGTGTTGGAGTTGGAAGTGTTTGAAGTGTTTTGAGTTTGAATGAGTTGTTTTATTATATCCCGCGGGAAGTGTGTATGGCTAGTGAGCCCAAGCTTAACATTATGTGTACAGAACTATTGATATACCTGTATAAGCGTTGTAAATGAAGACCTTTGTTTTGGGCTTTTGCATTGTTGATATGAAATGTATGATAGTGTGTTGTACTTATGTACTTGAGTTTATCTTTTGCATGTCGTGACATTGAAATGCCCTGCGAATTGCCTTGAGAGCTCTATTGTGAATGTGACGCGCATTATGTGTGGACTGAGTTATGGACTCTGTAGGTGGGACATTTTTGGATGTATAGGTGCGCGCTCATTTGTGTTGTTTGAATACTATGTGATAATATTCTTGAAGTGGGGGGCAGTGTCACGAACGAGCGCACATAAAGCGCGCGCGCGGCCGCTTTCAAACGGCTGCGCGACGGAACGGCGCGAGACGTGCGCCCAAGAAGCGCGAACGACGAAAAAACAAGCATCAAAAGACGCCGGCGCGCCGCATGCTCCTCACCCGCTCGAGCCAGACGCAGACAACACGATCGAACGCCCGGAAAAGCCTGGATGTTTCTAGAAGGAAAGGGTGACGCATCCCCGATGATGCCGCTGCGATTCGAACCTACGAGAAAGCTCTCGCTCTTTCTCTAGCCTTAGCTGTACTAGGCGCCGGAGAACCCTCCCGGCACTTCTAGAAACCGGGGGAGAAAGGATAAAAGCGTGCGACGACGACCATTCAGACAGTAGTGCAGACAGGAGTGAGTCAGTCGGCCCGGATATGGTGAAGTAAGCTGAGTGTGGCTCCGTTAGCCAAAGACGTGTTTATGATAGTGTGCGGTCCGTCGATCGTCGACCTGGAAGCATTGGAGGAAGACGCCGTGTGAGCCGTGACAAGTTACGACGACGGTTGAGCTACGACGATCATCGCTGGAGCTGGCGTGAGTTTTTCCTTGAAGAAAGCATTTGATTACCGTCCAAGTATTGTGGACTGGATACGCCATTGTATATTCAGGACTTTAACTGTCATTGAATGTCACGACCAATGGGCAAAGCAGTTTCGGTTTTCACTTACCGCTCATGGGGCTTCCGGTCTCCCAAGGTTCCGCGTCTTCATGCGCGTCATGGCATGCAGCAGCGTGCCTGAGGAGCTGGTTTGCCCGTGTTCGTTGTCTTGCGTTCTCGCGGCAAGTTCCACGACGAGTGCGGAAGGGCCTTCATTGTGTAGCGATGAGTTGCTCGTCGATGAAGTGCGTCAAAGACCCATTCTCCACGACCAACGGCGCCATGTTGGGCAATCAGAGCGGTGATTGGCCCGTTGTAAAAAGCATATATTACCGAAGGGCTCAATGTGAACACTCGTGGTCGCTAGCAACGTAAACGCACGTTACAGCAGTTACAAGATACGACACTTATGACAGATGCGACTGCAGTCTGAACGCGGCTTTACTTGCAAGGCGCGATCGACTAAATAGCGTAGCAACGGCAGAAGCCCATCGGTCCTGTGAAGGCAGCGGATAACCGTCGGCGGTACGATGCGGTGTGATGCAACTTCAAGACAACAAATGGCTTATCTTCTGCTGCTATAGCAACCAGCGCTTCGCGGGAAATCCTAAATCACTGAGCCACGCGGCGAAATCAAGTCAGCGGCCGACAGAAAAAAGAAAAATGTTGCAGTGGCTTAGCTCGGCTATGCCAGGATAACGTCGTGTTAGCAAGGTTCACCTGATTGTCCAGGATTAGCTAGATTATCATGCTTACTGCTGCTCCAATGACACACACATGGTATAGATATTATGTGGCACATGTATATTTATTTTGCCAGGCAACTACTTCGGGATCCGATGAGCTATAGGCTTCTCCGCTCTTCTGCGCTGTTGAGCAGCATTTGCGCTCTCCTTCTCCATGGCTAAACCACACTGGCAAACGCCAGTCAGAGGCGCTATCAAGCGGCTCCAGCGCAGTGTCAGACGGCTACTGCACAGCGAAGGCGAATTGCTACGCGCGCGGCGCGAGTACGTCTACCTCGGCTACGACGTCACTCCTCTAGAAAGCGTAGATCGGCGGCAGGGAGTCGCGCGTGGCAGCGGCGGAGTGCGCGGGAGGTGCCGGCTCCGATGCGCCAGCTGTGTGACATCACTGATCCTCGGGCATGCGCAGCACGGCTCTTGAGGAGCCACGCGAAACTGACTCGGCTAGACCAGTGTAGCTAACGCTACAAAAGCGCCTGTTCCACGCTCATCGGACAACTGGTAAGACGGAAAAGGTAGACGCGAGGCCATCTGCCGTTCAATTCAAGATCCCGCAAAGCGCCGATTACTATAGCAACGCGATATAACATCTTTTCTGTCTTGAAGCTTCATCGTACCTCGGGTAGATATTGGCGCTGCTGTCACAAGACGATGGTTGCGCGTCTTTGCCATTTTATTTTGTCGACCGCGCCTCGCGAATGTCCTCGTCTACTAGAGTATAACGCACATTTTACACCATGATGAGAGCTCAGTTGGTGCCGGTGACTGCATTGAAATAGGAATGCCTGTGAAAACTATTTTATTAAAAGTGCACTCTGCTGAACCAGCTGAGGCAGTACCTTCTGTAACCGCATTTTGTTCCGAGTTACAGAGGTTACATGAGAATTCAATCACGTGAGAAGTGCGTTTCGTCGTTTGTATTATCTTTGTACGCCGTTTGTACTATCGCTTGTATCTACCGAGGAACGACAAAAATAGACAGTGATAATTTAAATTCGAGAGCGCTAAGAAAAACCGACATCGGCAGCGTTGACCGGACGAATGGCAAAAATAAAAATTAGGATCCCAACAGGAATCGAACCGAAGCATTCCGTGTGCCAAGTCAGGTATTGTACCTCAGTGCCAAGCCAGTTCTAGAAACTGGTTTGGAAAAACACCCTATGCAGGCGCAATATTGGCGCATTGTCAATTGTGGTTGTAGTGCTGGCTATTTAATTTCATAACAAAAAAAAAAACGACACACTGATAGATTGGTTGATAGTGTCTAATTGAGTACACTAGCGCAAGAAAGAAATAGGAAAAACAATAAACAGTACAATTGTACACCTATGGTACAGGCGTCATGTGAAGTTAATGTCAATTGTGGTCCCATTCTTGGCTCGGCTTTTATCGCCGTCTAATGAACATTTCATATTTCTTCCTATGATTTAGACAGCTATATGTCACTTATTGTATATGTGAATGTGACTGATGTGTAAATGTGATAATATGGCACTGAGGCAGACTGTATCAGGAGGTCAAGACGTCGTCCGGCTATTTAGCCTTTGCCTGCCGTAGGGAAATTTTGTATTTTTTTTCCTGCAAATAAACAATGTTCAATGTTCAACATACAAGCGTTGCTCGACCCTGGAAGATACGCTCGTGAGAGTTACGTATGATATTACACCATCGCACCGTAAAGGTTACTTCGTTTCGATAATACTGATGTATGTGCTGTGAGTCCTGACACATGAGTGCTAACGTTACTCCAGAATAAAATGACGTTACCCTTTAAACACCAGTGCTTTCGACTTGCCTAGAAAGCCCACGATGTGCACGCAATTACTACACTTTCAAAAACACGTCTACCCACCTCGTAACGCTTAACTCAAAGCAAAAAAATGCAGCACAGAACTACTCGATGACTGCTTCGCATGCAACCGATTCTCAGAAGGCGTGGGATCAGCCGAATTTGTTTGCCTGCGAGTATGAGTGAGTTATATTGATTTTACTACCTGTAACTGGGAAAACTGTCAACGACTTGTATCATGATTAGAAGAAAACACCTGAGTAAATCGCATGCAATCGCGGCTCCGAGCTCCAAGTGTTTCATGTTTGTGGTGTTGCACAATGTTGAAAGAAATTGCTTTTTAACGGCTTTATATGGGGACGCCCAATGCGGCATCTCTAATGAGAAAACTAAATACTGCACACATGTAGCGAAGCAGTTACCAGTGCGTTTTGCTTTGCATGTGATGCATGATTTATTATTGAAAGAAAATAAAGGAGCCCATTCAGACTGTCAACCTTGCCCCTGCCATTGTCGTGCAGTCCTTCATAGTTCTGCACAATGTATTCGATTCTCTACAGAAATGGGTGGTTCGTTTGCCTGCAAACATGACCAAGTGGCATGGATGCACATTAATCACTATCCCCTAATTTTATTCGCCTGCGTGGCGGACTAAGCTCTTTACGAAGTCGGTAAACTGTGCGCATTGTTGCTTCACGAATACCTTGAGAAGACCATAAGAAAGGCAACTAAGGAATCGCCTCGCGCAAGTAAACATTTCTTGATTAGTGCGATAGCAATTATATTAACTCTCGGCTGATTTTTGCCGTCTGTCGACGCCGTCATGGCCCGGATATGTGTATATATATATATATATATATATATATATATATATATATATATATATATATATATATATATTATATATATATAAAAGGCACAAAAAATAAAGCAGAAGAAAAATTCTGAAGTACCCCATTACGGATTCGAACCATCAACGCCTCCCTTCCCAGCGCGCTGCGTTAGACACTCAGCCACACGCCATGTATTCGCCTGCGTAGTAACAGTGAGCGATTTATATACACCATGTACCGCTGGTGGTAAGCAAATCTCGGAGGAGTGTGAGCGTGTTTCCATCACGCAACGCTCCTAATTTTCTTTCAATTTGAAAACTGCCCTTGAGTCGCGCACGACAAAGTGGCCCTTTTCTGTACCCACTCGTGATGTGGAAGGAAAAAATTACACGATCTCCCGCTAAAGGGGACCATGAGGCGATGCGAAGCCGGAGCACTTGCACGATCGCGTTCCGTTGGCGTTCGTTGGGCATGCTACCGACCTCGCGTCGTGCAACGTGAAGAGGGACGCTACGCGCCTCATATCTTCCATCTAGCCTGGCCGTTACTTCTCACAGGGCGAGAGGGGAACGCGGTCACAGGCGGGCGAGAGGGGGGCAGCGTGGTAAAGGAGAGAGAAGCGGAGGGGACGCGCATGCGCTCGAGCAGATCGCAGCGTTGCGCAGGAGAGAATTTTGGCCTGTCTAGCCCGCGTTTCAGAGGAAGAGTGGAAAGGGAAAGTGGAGAGGGAAAGTTGAGAGGGGAAAGGGAGAGGGAATGTGGAGATGGAGAGGGCAGAGGGAAAGAGGAGGGGAAGTAGAGAGGGGAAGGGGGAGGGAAAGTGGAGAGGAGGCGCGTGGAGAGGGTATGCGCATGCGCAGTAAGGGTGGTCACGCCGCACACCACCACCACCGGATTGAGCTCCGCCTTAAGATACTTCGCATCTAAAAATGCCCCCACCTCCCCGAAGGAAATCGTGAGGAAATGCGAATGCATTTCTTGCGCCTAGAGTACACGGCGTAGTAATCGCTTCACTCCATTTATATGTACGTGCGAGCGAGCGGACGGAGAGTGGGGCGCAGGGAGGAGAGAGAGCGAATGGCGGGAGAAGGAGCGGCGAAGCACTGCACCTACCCTCTCCCACACTCTCTCCACACACGCGGGAGCTCCGCCGACCTCCCGCGATGCGTGCGCCCTCACACGCCAGAGTGCGCTCCTCCCTCTCCACTCACTCCGCGCTCCTCCGCTACTCCGCCCGCACCACCTGCTCCGGTTGCTAGGGCGAGGATAAGCGCGCGCGCCGCAGCTGTTGCTATGGCAGAGGGAGTGAGAGCGGAGAGATAACACCTGCCGGCGCGCGGACACCGACAGACGCCTGAAATGCCCCTACTAAGAAATGCATTCGCATTTAAAGAAGAAAGAACACCGGGAACACCTTGCATCAGATGCCCCGTGTTGCTGGAGACGCAAGGGGTAACTCCAAGCTCCACAGTTTAAAAGAAAAAGAAATATCTAAGAGCGTCTCATTCTCCATTGTAGACACTTGCACACGCAGCGCTCCTAATTTTCTTTCATTTCGAATATGCCCTTGAGACGCCCACGACGAAGTGGCAATTTTCTGTACCTACGCGGGATGTGGAAGAAGAAAAAGACAAAGAACACCGGACACACCTTGCATCAGATGCCGCCTGTTGTAGGAGACGCAGAGCGTGACTCCACGCGCCGCAGTTTAAAAGAAGGAGAAATATCTAAGAGCGTCTAAATTCTAAATTTCCCCATTTATATTAAGCGCCGGCCTCCTGGCCAATCCCCCGTAGTGGGAAAGAGCCAAGAATGAAGGGTAAAGCAAACAAGCAAGCAAGCAAGCGTGTTATTCTCCATTGTCGACACTTGCAGCGTGTTGCTCAAGCACATAGACGTAACAACTGTGACAGTTGTTAGTTCACGCTTGCCCTGTGCATGCCTGTGCGTTAATTCAGGGCGTCCTTCTTTGTGCTTCAGCGGCACACTGCAAGTATCGAGCTGCTCCTGGTTCTTCGTGTGACATATCGATTTCTCGCTATCATTCATTGCTTGACCCTTTCGGCGGAACTGTGACTTTTTTAGTAACGCACGAATGTTAAAGTTTCGAATACTCTACTATGCGATGCGCTCTTAAACAGGAAGAGTCATAGTTTCCTAATACGAATACTTTTCGGGAGTATCAATTGTCAAATATGCAACAAACTTCAACGAGGAAGCCATAAGAGATGTAAAACAGGAGGATTTACGCAGTAGAAAAAGGCAGCCAATAATTCGAAAAATATTTGAACGGCAATCGGTATTGATATTGATTCCATTTTATTCAGGCATCGAGAATTTGGTATGGTCTCGAGAATTGCTATTTGTGCACCTACTAGTTGCTGTTATAAAGTACCACGCTGAAATTCTCGCTGTGGTGGTTCTTCAATTTTCAAAGCAGCCTCACTTAAGGCCCACGTGCTGAGTGGCTCATGGAAGGATGGCCACCACACGCACAGGGGAACCGCTGGCCATGCAGACTTTGACGGGCAATGCGATGGCTGTGGCTCCGGGCGGGGACACGTGACAGGTCGGCCAGGTTTTCGAGCACGTACACGTTGTGGGAAGCGAGAATCCTGTGGGTCGCCGAAGCGTTGAACAGGTCTACGGAAGGCGAGTCCAACCCGAAGCCGTAGATGTGCCGCTGCTCAACCAGGAACCGCGCTGCCTCCGGTGAAACTGTCGGGAAACGCCTCCATCCCTGGTCGTCGATACCCAAGTATGCGTCGCGGTTAGGCCAGAGCTGCATGGGCGAATACAGCGCGCGCAATTGTGGTTAATTAAGTGTCTTGACAACGCATCCTGGCAATATTACACATTGTAACTGTCTTTGTTTAACAGTGGAGCCGTTCAAGCTTTTCCTTGCGTTGCGTAGCGCTTAAGAAAGCTATCATCATGACGAACGGCCATGGAGTCTCGCGTCGCCTAACAACGCGTTGACCGAAGGAAAGAAGAGCAGACGAGAAGTGGAGAGGAGCAGGAGAAATAAATAAAACAAAAACTTGGAGGAAGCATTGCTTTCAAGAGTAGAACGCGATAGCGTAATCAGGCCCGTACGCATCGCCTTCTCAAATGCTAGCTTCGCTTCGGTTCTCGGTGCATGCAAAACTGTGATGTAAGGAAACGATAGACTGTGCGCGTAACATTGACCGTTTCACCTTCGACTGCATGAGATTCATAGTTATGGCGCTCGACTGCTGACCCGAAGGTCGCGGGATCGAATCCCGGCCGCGGCGGCTGCAGTTTCGATGGAGGCGAAAGTGTTTGAGGCCCGTGTACTTAGATTTAGGTGCACGTTAAAGAACCCCAGGTGGTCGAAATTTCCGGAGCCCTCCACTACGGCGTCTCTCATAATCATATCTTGGTTTTGGGACGTTAAACCCCAGGTATTATTATTATATATGCATGAGATTCATATAGAACTTTTTGTAGCAGTTTCAAGAAGTGACATAGCGCTGTGGTAGAACACCTGCCGGCCACGCAGACAGCCTGGGTTGTATTCTTACTCAAACTGAAGATTTTTGTAGTTATTGTATTTGCATCTTTGTCGATTTTTAGGTCACGGACAAGATGATGATTTTTCACTCACAACCAACGACGCCGACACCAACAACGGAATTTCTGCGAAACGAGCTCTTAACGCTATTGTGTAAAAATTTCTTGGTGAGGTGGAGGACGAGGAGGAAAAGAAAAAGAAACAGAAGGACAGAGAGGCTAGCCAGTTTTCAGACTGGCTCGCTAGCCTGTTCTGGGAAAAGGGGAGTGAAAGATGATAGAAAAGAGATGTTACAAAAAAGAAAAAAAAAGAGCAATAATACGATAAACGACACTGCCTAAAGTGATTGAAAGCTGCATACCAAGGGTCTGAGGGGCGTCGTAATCATTCGGCTAGCCCGGCACGCTAGCAGAAAAAGCATTTATGGGAATTAGAACAGTAAGGAACTGCGCGATTGACGGAACACAAGAAGTAGTACATAGGACGAGCGCAGGCTAACAACTGAATTTATTGAAGCATAAATCTTCCACTTCAGAAAACGTACGTGCGCACAAGCTCCCCCGACAGTATCACACACCACAGTAAAAGCCCTTTACGCTAAAAATGGCAACGTTTTCTTATGCAGATCAACGGAGGGTTCACTAATGCATTATCAGGACCAAGCCTCGAGATCACTGACGCTTCCAAAATTTCCCGTGCTCTTTTTTCTCTGGCACGCCCCAGAACTTTCGTTTCTTCAAAAATTGGGATGCAGTTACCGCAGGATCGGCAATAAACCGCGAAATGTTGCCCACTGGCTGAAGCTACAGCATACGAATGCTCCGAAAGGCGTTTATTTAAACATCTTCCAGTTTGGCCCACATACACCTTGCCGCAGCTTGACGGGACCTCATATACAACTTCAGATCTGCATCCTACAAACTTGTGTTTGTCATTCGTGCCGCAGCTTCCACTCCTTTGCACACTCGTAAGGGCGCACACCCGTGCCAATTTACATGGCGCTGTACAAAAAACATCTACGCCAAATTTCCTGGCCACCTTCTTGATACCATGCGAAAGTTTGTGGACATAGAGAAAAACCACGAAACCTCGCCTTTCAGTTCCTAATCTATGTCCGCCCGTGAAGGTGCAGTACATCTACCAAAGGTTTCCAACAGTTTCTCTGCTACGGCCTTTAGCAGAACGTTCGGAAAACCCGCTTCTTGCAGTCTGGCCACTTGGGAGGTGAAACTATCGTGGACCGTGTGGTGGCATGACTTACTTAAAGATGACTTCAAACATGACTTTGCGATTTCCCTTTAACAAGCTTTGAATGGCAAGAATCGTAAGGTAAAAAGGGGCTTCTTAGATCGCGGCTGGTGTGCCCATCACATGTGACCATCATCTCTGAAAAATAGTCTGATATCTAAACACTGCAAACTTCAATTCACTGGCAGCTCAAAAGTAAAATTCGCTTTCTTGGCAACGAATTTAAGAACATGAAGAATATTATCTGATACCTCCGCTAGGATATTGTCTGAATTCGCACTTACCAAGGTTAAAAATCGTCTACGTATCTGAAGACGCGTACAATGCTTTCAACAACAAGTGCCCGCGGCAGTGAAGAATCTAAATCAGGAAGATAGATTTCAGTTAAAATCAGTGCTAGGCTAGATCCTATATACATTGCCCGTTTTTGTACATAAAATCTTTCCTTGAAGCTCACAGTAGTTGAAGTTAGGTACACTTGAAGCAACTCCAAAAAGCCACTGAAATTCAACTCGTATTTTGATAGTCCACCACTCCCGAGCGTTCAATGCAGTTGCGAACGGACACGAACAGGTCCTCGTGGGGGACCGAATAGAACAACTCCTTTATGTCCACCGAGAAGCCAGAAGTCCCTCCTGGCTACGTGTCTTTCAACATGTCCACAAGTCGGTCCGAACTGGAAATCTTGTAGGGATTCTCAGGTGCCAACTTTCTCAACTGTTTTTGGATATACCGGCTGAGGGTGGCCTGCCACGTACCCCTTTCCGTAACAATGACCCTAAGGGGCAGTCCAATTTGTGGCTTTTTGCACTGAAGAACACGGAAAGAAATTGGTTCTTATTCCCTGACACGTCCATCCTTAGTCTATCAAGCTTCAGGTTTTCCAGCACCACAAGAGCCTTGCTTTTCGCCTTCGTCGCTTTTTTGTCTGCAGTCCTAAAGTTCTTCGTAACAGCAGCTGTGGCCTTGTTATCATACAATTTCTGGGGCTTTAATAGAAAGCCTCCATCTTTATCAGCCAGCAAAATTGCCAGACCTGAGTCTCTGATATATTCTGCAATCATAAGTAACCTGCGGGTACCACCTTTTTCTTTTAGTTACAGTCCGCTGCGTCGACACCATCCAAAATTCATCGTTCCCTCTCCTCTACTTGCGCTTTTTCCGCGATGCTGTGGACAGACACCCTCCGTTCCTTACCGTTCTAATGTCATACCAACTTGCCTCCCAACGCACTTTACTTCATTTACGGGAAGCATACGATTGCGTTGCTGTGGGCGAGAGAACGATAAAAAGATATAGAGAAACAAAGACAGAACGAAAGAAAGAGCAAGAAAGAGAGAGCTAAAGAAAAGAAGATACAGGTAGAAACAGAAGAGAAAGAAATTATTGCATACCCACGTGAAGTATAGAATGCCACGGAGGTGGGAAAGAGAAGTGAGGTTGAGGAGGATGGGAAGGAGGAGGGGGAGGGTCAAACATAGCATATACGTGTAACTACAGTACAAGTTGCTGGAAAACATGGCTGATCCCTCCGTCGTAGGAATCGGTATAACACGAAAGTGAAACGTGTCTTCACAGAAGTAGTGCTCATTGTGTAGTGTTATATGAGAGCTTTTACAATGTCTATTCGTGTTTGGCAGCTATAGCACCGTTTGACGTGGTTGCACCCATGTTGTCATCATGTCTCTATCGCGACGACTAACGCCCATGATCATGATTAAACCGTTCTGGTAGCTGACGGTGTGAACATACGTGGACACAGCGAATCGTGAATCTCGTGTAAGGATGATATCAACAAGCACATGATCAGCAGTGGTAGTCGGTATGCACTTCTTCAAAGCGTCGTCAATTAAGGAGAGAAACGGCATGGTGTGCGCTTTCTAGTAATGGGTAGCCGACGCCTGCGCTCATGCATACGTAACACAGACTGCGCTTCAGCAACACGGGAGGTAGAGGTTCGTAGCCTGAGCCGCAAACGCTTGCGTCCCGCTGCCTCTGTCTCGCAGGCGCTGCTCCCGCTCCACCAAGGCACGACATTCGCCCGTAGAAATCGCGTCCCTTCTGCAACGCATATTGCAGCAGTTTTGTTAGTCGGTGCTCTCGCAATTGAAGTAGTCGGCCGCGGAGAAATCCCGTTGGTGCACGTGGAAGCTGCACTACTCCGATGAGCCGACGCACGCTAACACAAAGGCAAAGGCAAAGAACGTAACTTCGTCAAGGATGCCTCGGTGACGCCAGCGCGGCCAGTCTACCTCTCTGGTATCGAGACGCTTTAACCATGACCTCCGATATAGCGTGCAATCTCGGAGTAAGCGTTAATAAGTGTCGATCGGGAAGCATTACTTCTTTTCACCTCTCACAGACGGCAGCACCACCCCGCTCCGCCCGCCGCGAAAGAGAATGTGTGAAAGATATAAAGCACGTTCGCGCCGTGTCTAGCATCTCACGACTTAGCTTAGTAGGTAGGGCGCCGGGCGCTTGCCATCGCGGCCGCAGCGTCGTGGGTTCGATTCCCAGCGGGGTATCTTTTTCTTGGTTTTTTTCTTTCTCACACCGTTGGCGTCCATTTTATCAACGTCATATCCGTGACGGATGTACTTGGCGGACCCCGGCATAAAACACTTTCGTGTTAAAAAGGAAGTGAGGGTGAGGAGGAGTGATGTGAGGGTGATGAGGTGGGAACGGAGGAGGAGGAAGGCCATCATCTCGGCAGTTTCCTCAGTCTTCGGCCCCTAGTGCGGGGCTGCCCCACTTGTGGTTGCTATACGAACATGAGGGTTCTTGAGATTACGGTCAACAGTGAAATACCTGCTGTATATTTTTAATATAATCAACATAAGAAAAAATAAGAAAACGCTAACGATTTTGTTGAGACTCAGTGGCTGCGTCCGGGGACAAAGGCCACAGCGGAGAAAGGAATTAGGCGTTGTGGATATACGGAAGCAACAGCCCACAGGTCACACACAATTCTGCACACCAATTATATATTGGATTCTTCCAGAAGATCCATACGCTTTATGTGGACAGGGATAGGCCCCTGTTGAAGTAAAACGCAATACTAATAATGTAATTATAGTAATCGAATAATAGGAAATAATATAAATAATTACATTATGAAAATGTTTAAGATGATACAAACAGTATGCCTGTACGATTAAGCCGTAACTGTAACCGTGCCTTGGCCTCCCTAAGGTCAACTCACGGGTGCATTGTAGCATGCTTCAGGCATTTAGTACCGTCACATCCTTCACTCATTTTCGCATTGGAAAGTGTGCGCACCATTCTGAAAAGCTGTTTCTCTCAATAGGAGATTACATCTATGAAAGCAGTGCTTTCAACTTGCGCGATCTCTCATCACGTCTAAGTCTTTTCGTTGCAATGACCAAATGAGCACGCATAGAGTTGTTGCCGCCTTGACTCCGATAGGAGGAAGCCGAATACTTAAGCCTGGTGTAATGCCGAGAACTTACGTTACTCGAGGTCTGCTCGACGTTGTTTCTACAGTTCTCGTTAATAGGCATCGCTACGTTTCATGGAGGTGCGGGGTCCGTCTCACCCTGAACACCGGAGCCGCACTCTCCCCGCCACTGCCACCACCGACATGACAGACGGCGTTGGCAAGCTATTTTTTAACTGTACATATTGCCCGTGGTGCCATGCACCCTCAACGCGGCTCAAGATTTAGCAGCAGCACCGCTAAGGCTGGCGTCGACGTCTTGCTGTCGTTGACTCAACCCGTCAGTATGTGTTTCCTATGCGACTATGCAACGAAGCTTGCCGAGGTTACCTTTTATTGTCGGACATGGCTCATATTTGGTTCTAGAACAACAATTCGAGCGTCACAACGTGTACAGATTTTAAAGCAGCTTTCATTGACTCGCTCGGTCAGCCTGAGATGCGAAACTTCACGGCAAACTTCGCGTCCAGCAGCAAGCGTAACAGCCTGTAGACAACTGGAGACAACTTCATCAATCCTCGCAACCTTCTACGTACACTATGACAAAAAAGCAAAAGTGGGGCAAATTCTCAACATCATCAAAGACGATACGTCTGAGATTCTCCTCTCTAGGAATTCCACCAGCGTCACTGTCGTTGTCATTAGTGTTAAAGTACTTAGGAGCTACACAGACAACGATGACTCGCTTGTCGTACAATCGCTCACGTCGAAAGCCTTTCGGCTCTTCAGGTCTTTCGAGGCTATAATGATAATCGCTTAATCGCTTCTCTTGGAAGATGTGGCCAACTATCACGGCCTTCCCACATTAGGACCTGTCCAACCCTGCTCTTCCCTATTTAGCAGCCCTTACTCTGCTTACTAGCAAACTGGTTCCACCACTGTTCACGCACGTAGAAGTCGCTCCGCGCTTTAGACCCATGATTTTCGCATCTTGACGACACCACAACCATGTCCACCACCGAATCCTCAGACGACGCCTCAGTACTTCCAGCCGCCCAGTTTCTGATGTACACAAGCGCATCGGCCAATATCTTTGCCTACCGTCTGCGAAACACATGCTTGCCATAGTCGCCTACGCCGGCCGCCTCAAGACGTCATTGTTCAACAACCCGTCAGTGCCTCCCTTTGACATTTGCGAAATTTTTAACGTCAGTAGCCCTTTCAAGCAAATACTTTCCATCCCCCATTTTAAATCAGTTCTTGAATTGACCACAGTTTTTAGTGGGGTTGTCACAGTGACTTTGTAGTAGAGAATCATTCGTTTTTAGGACAAGACCACAGTGGAATCCCTCTCCGAATCAGTCGCAGTAGCCTCCTACGCAGCTAAATTTAGGACCACTAAAGAGAGTGTGTTTTCAATAAATTATTACCGAATTTTCTTTGTTTTTGCAACCCCTTCTTTCTGCAACGCCTCAGAACATTCAAAGGAGACAAGATAAATAAGTAGAAAACGTGTACGTACCACCTCACAGTAAAATCGCCTACGACTCGAGCTGCTTTTAGCTAGATCCGTTACTCCAACATTTGGTTTATATACGTCATAAGATGCGAAGGTAGAATACGTGATAGCCGGCAGTCCCAAGATCATGATATTAGACAGTTTTAGTTGGACGTCCGCAGCAGCTCTGAGGACGCAGCCTCCCAGCCATTCCCAATGGCAGGCTGCGCCGCAGGGCTGTTGCGGACGCTCAGCTGAAACTGTCTATTGATTTTGAAAAACCCACAATACTCTTCTTTTGTCACTTCACCTTGTAACGTCCAGTCCTCTCCACAAAAAGGGCGCCGTGAGGGACGTGGCCATGTTCTGCCTCCCAGCGCTCGATGTACTCAACGGACAACTCGTACGCGGGGTTCTCGCTCGCCTGTGCCTCAACGTCCACGAGTGCGATGGGCAGAAACATGAGCCGTTCCAGCGGTATCTGGCTCACAGTCCACCTCTCGGGGCGAAGTGAATTGGCGCATCCAAATGCGTGCCGCCATGAGTTGCCAGCTCAACTACGTCGGACTGGTACCTGAAAGAAGAACAATCAATACTTTCCCCCCTGATTTGCCACAAAGTGCATGTAAAAAAACTTAGAAAGAGACATGAAACTTGAAAGATATTCCGCGAGTTTCCACTGCTATAGGTAACAAACAGCTAACGTTCAACTTAAAGCAAATAAATCTAGTTCGGTAAGTTGCAATGAAAAGAAATTGTCTGTAATTAAATCATGAACTAAATATCTTAACTCCTGCGTTAGACAGATCGATTTCAAATGTTGCCATCGTGTCATGTATAAAAAGCTCGAGGAGTACACATTTGTAGCAAATGCATTATAGTTGCCGTCGGAACAACATAGTGAGGAACGTCGTACTGATTGCCCATGTTTCGGGTCCTCATCTCACTCGTAATCTAGTCATCGACCTACACGCAACCCTCGATGTTCCTCTGATATTAGGCCAACGAATACGCGTAAGTCGTTAGTGTGTATATACCTTGCACTGTTTGCTAATTTCAGACAAATACATTTCCTAAAACTTCTATAGACAAAATGCGCAATGTTTTCAAGTATTCGTATGTAGTTCCAAAAATTCGTCTCCAATGGTGCCACTGCACGTACCAGTCTTCAGGAGTGCTCCCACGACGCGAGATGTTCAGGCGAAATTCGGCATCGTCCGACCAGAATATTGTCCGGTTGTTGAAGCTGTGCGACAGGTCGACGAGCTTCTCGATTGGTACGGAGAGACCACCGCAGCTTGATGGGTTTCGCGCCGTGACACGGCTCGCAGCTAGAGCAAACCAAAGCAAGATGATAGTCGAGCACCTTGACGCCATCGTCACGTTCGTGAGAAGAGCTGGAAAGATACAACGGTGATATCTGGGTATATGGTACGTAGTATAGGGCAAGACTACCACGCACAGTGGTGAAAAGAGAAGAGCTCAGAGAACTACAGTCGCAGGTGGACTTAAGTTCATGAAAGGAAATGTTTTTTCAATGCTCATTATGAGCCGCTGTTTTCTCTGTTTACACTTTCCCGTTGCTTTGTGTCTTATTTTACCTTGCAATACAATAGGAAAAAAATTGATGTGACCCTCAGACTTCTTTTTAATAGACTTCGCCTCAGAGACATAACTTTCGATGAACATGGAGAATTTTGAAAGGGCGAAGTACACACTACACATGTCGACCGCAAATGGGATAGATTGGAAGACATTTAGATGTTCTTCTCAAGGCCTGTATCCAGGAAAAGGTTGCGGCATCCTATTCTCTATTATTCCTTTCCCGAACTCAATACGTTTTATCTTTACGTTTTTTGCTAGTAGTTAATGCACTGGTAAACCGATTTACCAGTTCATTAGTATACCTATTTACCAGTACAACCTATTCAACAAGAATAATCACTTATGCTGACTGACCTTGATACCACAGAAACGTTGCGATAATATGCTTACAAATGCTCTATGTTGCACTGAAGCAGCCGGTGTCGTCGCTCGCGATGGACTACACAAGTGCTGAAATGTCGCCAGCGTCGAGTGTATATTTTGGCCACGAGGAGCCGTGCGCAGCTTATAAGATAGGGTCTCGACAGAGACGGTCACTTTACAAAGCAAGAAGAGCAAAAAGAAGACGAAGATGTTCTATATCAACATTCATGCCAGATAGGGGTGCCGACATGCGAAGGCACTACGCTCGCTGTTGTGCGAGTTCGTGCCATCTCCGTCACGCCAGATTTTATCATTTAGCGAATGTCGCTCTGGTTCAGCTCCTAGCTTTAGGATACAAGTTTGAGGACAAGCTCTGTCGCAGTGCTTGCATATTAGCACTAATAGGCTGCTTGGTGGGCTTGAGAGGCAAGATGGACTGCTACGAGAAAGCCGTGAATATTGGCGTTAATGCTTAGTATATGCTGTGTGCTAAGAAGGAAATAACCGACTGGTCATCAGTGCAGTTGTTCTACATATAAAACACCTTATAATAACAGTGCACGGGTCAAAATGTAATTTTCCCTCTTTCCTTGGTTAACCTTTGGAGAAGAACAATGCGATTTGCTTTTTTTTTACCTTCAACAGTAACTTCACACACTGCGCTGGCACAATTCGAGTCGTGAAGAAACAAACGGGAATGGCGACCATTACGAGGAATAGTCAAAATATACCCGTTTTTAATAAAGTGACACGCCGAAACTTTAAGCAACAGAGGGCTGAGCTATGGTAGCTAGAAGGGGAGGTGGGAGCATCGGCGGCCGCGGAGTGCACCTGCAGATCATGCCAGCAGCGGCGGCGCTGTTGTCGCACCTTAGATCGGCTAGCCGCGGCGGACGCCTTGCTGCCAAGCTTCCAAGCGCTCCGCGATCCGAGATGGGAGGAAACTACAAAGCTTTCAAACAACTGGGTTTGTGGAATCCGGCTGCGCATTTTAATAAATGCGGGAAAGTTTGCATATAATTTAGCGAAGCCGAAACGATGAGCTATTTCTAGTGTCATGCAAACGTAGGAGGCAGCATCTAAGAGGCGGTTTACTTCGGGATCACACTGCGGGTTAATTTTATGTGCCGTCTCAAACATAGGCGCAGGAGTGATTATAGGCTCGCAATTACGAAAGGACAATAACTTCCGTGAACCGTTTAAATACTATGCAGCTTTTAAGGACAGTTTATTGTTTTCTTAACTCTGCGGCTATTTACTTTGCGTCTATGAGATGAAGTTTCGTGTTTGGAGCATTTTTACATCTCGAGCGATGCATATAAAAAGACAGCGTGCAAAGGCTTAAAAAAACTACATGTTTATTTTTGTGCATCACAGATATCGTGCAACAGGCAGTTTTAGAACAATCAAAGGAAATCAAAACTGCAATCATGTAATCAACTTATGTAATGCGACGAAGCTTTAAATAGCGCATTCGCTGACGCCGCTTGCCCTCTCGTGCCTTGTTTTCTGCTTTTACTATGAAATGCAATCTTGTCATTGCATAAAACTTGATAAGGCTGTTAGTTAAATCTGTCGAATGTTGTTTGCAGCCAACATGGGTCAGTCGATTTTTTTTAGCGCAGAAATCAAGTTCATTACACTATTTGCTCTCAGTTTGTTGAAGCTGAAGCAGTGTGTGAGCGAGTCTTCCATCTTCGCAATAAAAGACTGCAATTCATCAGACGGATAAAGTAGCCCTCCTCTATCTACTTCTTGGATCAGGCAGGCATCCGCAGGCATTTCGCAATCGCGAGGGTGAATGAGCGCTCTTCCAGATTCATCACATTTGGTTCTGCTGAGCATCCTCCGGGTGACATATCTGTAACGTAATAAATTACCCTGGAGTCACTCTTCGCAGAAACCATTGCGCCGTGATCCATCTGGATGCCGGATGACGTGAATACTTCATGTACTTCGTTGAGACACCCAATGTCCATAAGCTCGTCAAGCTTCTTCTCGACCTCTCTTCGGTCTTTGTTGCAACCACGTATGAGACTCTGGAGCATAGCCAGCGAAACATTCCCATTTGCAGGCGCCTTTGCCAAACTACAGAACGAGAGGCAGTTGGCAGAAAGCAGAAACTGTGTTGGCGTCGGATGATCATTGCTTCCGGACATTTGCCTCAGTATACCAAACACATTTCCTGAGGATCCTGACTTAGCCTGGAAGTTAAGAAGTACTGATAGCCCAGTTTTCCGGTAACATATTCGAAGATGGGCATGGTGCTTGCTAGAGTAACGCGAAGCCCCTCTGTGGTGGCCTGGCTGAGAAAACCTAACTTTTCCGACTTCTCTTCCCAGGCATCTAAATAAGCAATAAAATCCTCCACTTCAGCCAAGACTGGTGAACTTGGGAGCATAGCATCACGGCTACAGCGGAAAGTCATGGCTGCAATCAGCCATGACTTCATCCTTCATATAAAGGGTACGGTTGCCTCGCTAGAGCCGCTGCCATATTTTCTCTCGACCTCTTCTCTATATGCATACAGGACTCTGACTATTTCATCACTGAAAAATGTTAAAGCAAAGTTTACCTTCATTTTTTCAAACCCATTTGGTTCGATGAGAATTCTTGTTACAGGAGGCATTGTTTTGAGCCGCACAATATCCGTGTTGTCGCACTTCCACGCCTCTTTCACATTTATTCTGACCCTTCCTTCAGGCACTTGAAGACCCGTTGACACAACACTGTTGCGGGCGCACTTCAAGAGGTGCGGGAAGTCTGATAAGATGTACAGACTCCTGGTGTCATCTGCAGGGTGCTTTACATTGCAGACAACTGACTTTGAAGTTGCTTTGATGCCGAACTGTCGCCACATACTCATATTCCAGGATGCTCCATCTGTGGTCACAAAATGCACATAAAGGCCAGACTTCTCAGCGGCTAGTGTCGCATCAATTATGATCTTCGCGAGCATGTCTGCCTTTACATTTCCATGAGAGCTGAATACTCCCAATATCTGGCTAAAGGTTCCTGAAAAGGGCTGGTATAATACTACTAGACCATGATCACATGTTTCTGTGCTTTGGTGAAGGGGAGTGTATTTACCCAGATCGACGAAGCCTTCAATAAACCCACTGCTTGTCACCTTGAGGTTTCTGGAAGCTTCATCTCGTCAATCAAAATCCCCCGTGCCTCTGAAACTCGTCCATACATTTGGTTTTTTCTGCGATGGCAGCGAAGACGTTTTCGTTGAACCCAAAGTTGCTCTCATAGTTCTTCACGAATTTGTTCAAGCAGCTTTTGCTTGGCAGAACCATTATTTTGTGCTTTCGAATGTGTTCGTATAACTTTGGGCCTTTTTATCCTCATTCCTCAGTTTTATCCTCAGTCCAGAAGCCACTCATCGCTGTACTTCATCCCCTCTGTTCCTTTCCTTTTGGCTGCTTCAAACCATGTCTGTACCTGCTGCCGTTGCTTTTCAGGAAGCTCAGACAGACTTTTCTGGAGGTTCGACTCAGACAGGGTAGAATTAGCTTTCTTCATCTTTGCAAAAATTGTCTCTAGGCGACTAACCATGGCCTTTTGCCGCCTCACTGTCTTCCCAGTTTAATCGTCAGTTGCTTGGAAGTACGCCGACCAGTAGCCACTCTCGCTTTTCTCTTCTTATAGGACGCTTGATTCAAAAGAAGCTTCTTTAGATATCTGCCGTGGATACAGGGCCTTTGATCTTGAGAGACACCTGAGCATATTTTGCTGTGGAACTTATTTCCATGCATTCTGTGCTTTGATAGAGTGGCGCTCTGACGTTGCTCGAATGGAATAGCACTTTGCTCACAGCCCGAGCACACAATAATCTCATTGACCGAATGGGGCAGGCTCTTATAGACTCCGCATCAAACACCTCCACTTTCTTCACAGTGACTCCTTGTACAAACGCAGAACAGTGGTAGCGAGTATCCTCTGCGGAACACAACACCACTTTCTGCAAGGACAAACTGTTACCGGCTTGCGAACAAACAGTAAACGCGACAGCCTTCGGGGCATCCACAAGTAGGCATCTACACCAGTACTTGTTAGGAAGCATCTCGCCTTGTAGGTAATCCAACCTTTCCACTGTACACGCGCCAATACAGGTGCACCGTCCGCTGTTGCATCCAAGGCACTGTCGTGTTCTATCGGAGGTTAATTCTCATTGTTTGTTTTTCGTTTCTTGCCGAGCACTTCTCCGCGGGATGTTCGGGAGTGGCGCTTCTGAGGAAGTTTCTTCGAGAGGTAAGACGGCGTGTTCGGGAATATCTTCGGTATTGCGTCCTCGGTGAGGCATGGCCAACCGCGAGGAATCTTCACAACTTCTCCATTCACGATGTGGGTGCAGTCTCTTAAATAAACCGTTCCTTGAAATGCGACTCACACAGCACTGAAGTTTGATCGAGAATCTTGTCCGCACGTGGAACGGCCCGCTGCCATTCTTTCAGACGGTGCTCGCTGCTGGGAACGGCAAAACCAGATTTTTTGACGCTTGCCTTTCTGGCTGAAACGTACCCGGTCGAGCATCCGGGCGCAAAATAGTGCGTGCGGCGCTTCACAGGCTTGTTCATCGTTATTCACGTCATGGGAATGCTTTAAAATTTCACCAACGACAGTGCAAACGTAGCAACAGAGGCGTTCACGGTACACGTGCTGCGCTTTTGACAGGAGAGAGCGATCTAAGAAGCTACGCGTGCGCCACCTCTTGTTGGCATGAACAACTGCTACACCCCCGTCGTCCCTAGCAGGCTGCGATGCTCCCACCTCCCTTTCTAGCCACCATAGCTGAGCTAATTGGTAAGTATTCATTCTAAACAGCGCGTGCAAACGCGGACACAAGCAAGAGGTCAAGACACCACAAATGCCAACTAACAACTAAGATCATTGGAATATAAGAGACCGCTTAACAAAGGCTCACCTTCTAATCTATCTTTACATTTTCGAGAGTGTAAATGCACGCTAAAATTCGATGAATACGCAGTTTTGTATCGGCACAGGAACGACGAAACGCGTGTAATGATGGAAGAATGACATATCGATAATAGTAGTAGCACATGCATGAGTTAACCATCAATTAATTTGCATAAAGAAGAAATCAAATGCCTTAAGAGTTATCTTTCACGTAGACCCCCACGCGTGCCGGATTGATAGGTTCGCCTATTACCTCGGCATGCGCAGATACGTTTTTGTGCCTTCTTTCTTATCCGCCGCTGTGCGCCTCTTCACTTGTTAGACGGCGTTTGTAATAATAATATATGGGGTTTACCCTTCCAGAACCACGATATTGTTGCGAATATATTTATTACTTATTTACAGTATAGAATAGTCGAGCAGTCAATATGGCGGTTGTTATTTTCAGAACACCGACACGTCGTCTGCCTCTTCTTCGCACACCTCACCATAGTCATAGCTGCAACCCCGCTACATCGACCTCCGACGGCAAAAGCGCCGACTCGGCGTTTGTTAGCAGGTGGTGGGCGAAAGGTACGGCTTCAGGCGAGCAACGTGGACGACGTTTGAAGACGTAGAGGGTGCCGAAAGGTCCAGAGGGGCGATGTCATAGGTAACCTCAGTCACCTGACGTAGCACACGGTAGGGGCCCCAGTACTTGGGCAGACGTTTTTCGGCCAGGCCAACATGCCGAGACGGAGACCACAGGAGAACGTGGTCACCCGGATTGAAGCGAACGTTCCGGTGGCAACTGCCGTATGCATGTTTCTGGCGGAGTTGCGAGTCCGAAAGGCGTCGATGGGTGATATGACGGGCCTTTCCGGCTGTGCTAATAGCGTCGCGAGCATATTCGATGGACGGGTGTGCAGGGGTGGGTACGAGCGTGTCGAACGGCAAGGTCGGTTCTCTTCCATACAAAAGGTAAAAGGTAGAATATCCAGCAGTGTCGTGGCGCGAGCTGTTGTAAGCAAAAGTGACAATATGGTTATGAGGGATGCCAGTGCAGAGCTCTCGAAATTTCGACCACCTGGGGTTCTTTAACGTGCACCTTAATCTAAGTACACGTGCCTCAAACATTTTCGCCTCCATAGAAAATGCAGCCGCCACCGCCGAAGTGGGCGTTTGTAGTGTCTTGACTTCTTTCTTGTGTCCGTGTATGCACGCCCTGTCTTTTACAAGGGACACATTGAAGCACAGCGTTTATGTTTCGGCTGCTGGTGTGCAGAATCATCGGTTACTGCGCAAACATTTACAGCCGTGAAGTCATCGCATAACCCTAGTCAAAAAATTATGAGCCCTGAGATCGCGAATCCACAAATGATGCGCTCTATTTAGCCCGTCCTGGACATAGAGATTCTAACTCCTATATAATTTTTCCATAGGAATACTTTGCTGAAATCCCTATAAACTGACGTGTCTCATATCAGTATATTATGCTGAGCTGTAGCTCTACGTTTGATGCCGACATTTTTAGGTGTTCAAAGAATCGAGCTGCTGAAGTGCCCGAATGCTCATGGATGTGTACTTTTGTTTCGCTGTCGTTGTAATAATTACTATTTCAATTCAGGATAATCAGTAAATAATTATGATATTTATTATTTATTAATAAATAAATAATTGTTTAAACTATTTATTTCAGCACTTAAGGACTCTTGGCAGCGAGTATAGATGCCGGGCGCTCTGCACGCTGCGCTACCGACACACGCGCAGGAGACGTCACCAGCACTCCTTGTAGCTCTCGCATCTCTAGCTCTCGCGCTACAAGCCTTTTGCCATATGTCATGCCAAGGAAATAGCCCTGTTCCTTCAAGCAGCTCAAACGTTTACCGACTGATGACCCTTTGATCATAAAGAATTCCAATAATGTCCTACAGTTCATTAAAGGTCACCCTACAAGAAACCTTCAAGGTTTTTCAATTGACATCACTGACCTGTTTTACAGTTTACCGCATGAGGATTACTAGGCTGCGTTCAAAGCGCTATTGACGATGTCGGCGAAGTAGCCTTTCAAAATGCTTCCGGTGTTTCGAGCGGCCACTTTCTTGAGCTGCTCCAGTTTTATCTCAGATCTTCCTGCATCGAATGGGAGGACAAATGCTTTTGCAGAAAAAGGCATCTGCATAGGTTCGTGCATAGCACCCGTCCTGAGCGATCTGTTTTTAGCCCGACTTGACAAGGCACTCGCTACTGATCTGACATCCACGAAGGTGGCAAAAGCTTTTAGATTTGTTGAGGATTTTTTTGTTTCTTTTAGAATGTGACCCGGCAGTTTTTATTCAGGAAGCAGAAAACATTCTTTCTGTTGCTAGGAGTTGCTTGAAGCCCTTACTAATCACCCATGAACATCCTAGCCAAAATACCATTCGTTTCCTAGATATCAGGCTCTTCTTTGAAGGAAACTACGTATGCTGGGGCTATGAGCCCCGGGCCAATAAACCTGTTCTACCCTTCACGTCGGCCCACTCGAAATTAGTCAAGTGAGCTGTCGCGAACCTCTGCATGAAAAATGCTTTGGAAAAGTCTTGCGCCCACAAAATGGACCAATGCTTGAACCAGCATGTGACACGGCTCTTAGAAGCAGGGTATCCGAAGCTCTTAATCGTGTCGGTAGCGGAAAAGCTCCTGCGGAATCTCAGGGCGTCTAGCACATGCGACCTACCCACTTCCCGAGAGGATGGACAAGAAAAGATGAAGTTCGCGGTTATTCCGTATGTCCACCAGGTTTCCCACAACATTAAAAAGAACGCCCAAAGAGCAGATGTTAAATTGGTATTTTCCGCTCCACAGAAACTTGCCAAGGTGTGCAAGATGACAAACCCAAATCGTAAAGATAAGAAAACCTGCACTAAGAACCATAAGACTAAATATGTGAAATGCAATGAAGGCCTCGTCTATGAAATTCCTTTACCGTGCAGCCGTTCTTACGTAGGAGAAACGGGCCGATGTATGAACGACAGGCTTCGTGAGCACGCCAAAAATGTAAAAAACAAAACGGGGGGACAGCTTGCAATTCATTGCAATAGTTGTGGCTGTATTCCAGAGTTTGACAAGTGCAACATAATCGCAAATAGCAACAACGAAATGTCGCGTCTCATCATCGAGGCTCGCAAGATCTCGGGCTTAAAAGAAAAATGCGTCAGCCAAGCGTCCATCTCACTTTCCGACAAGGAAATCGCGTATCTTGTGGCACAACACGTGTGTATTGAGTGGACCGTGTTGTTGGTATGTAGTACTTGCTGTCATGCGCATTGAGGTTTGCCAGGTATATAAGGTCACATCGCTCTGCTAATAAAATTTGTTGACAGTGTGCGCTCCGTGTGTGTCTTTTTGTGTTCCCCGTCTACGCCTTTCACGCGCAACAGTTTACGAGAATCCACAGGAGGACTTCGTCGCCTGGGCGGAACGGAACAACTCGACGTTTCGCGTCAAAAACGACTTTCCTCTTGTCCTGAATGGTAACAGTGTTGGCGCGGGCAATTTCACGGCAGCGGGTGAAGCGAGCAGCGAATTCTGGAAGGGACGAAGATAGAACAGAGGGCGTGCATAAAAATGTGGTGTCCAGAACAATATTCGGTTCACGGCTATACACGAGGAAAAACGGGCTGTAATTCGTCGTGCGTCGTATGGCAGTATTATATGCAAACGTGACGAAAGGGAGTACAGTGTCCCAGTTTTTGTGATCTGGTTGAACACACATGGATATCATGTCGGACAAAGTTTGGTGAAAACTCTCTGTAAGACCATTTGTTTGCGGATGATGTGCTGATGCGGTCTTATGGATGGTTTTAGAGCCCTGGAGGACTTCAGCAAGGACATGGGAAAGAAATGTCTTGCCACGGTCACTAAGGAGAACACGAGGAGCACCGTGGTGCAAAATAATGGCGCACAAGACAAAATCGGCGACTTCCGATGTAGCACCAGAGGGAAGAGCTGTCGTTTCCGCGTAGCGAGTTAGGTGATCCATGGCAGTAACAATACAGCGGTGACCGGCTGGCGTAAGCGGATGCGGTCCTTATAAGTCTATGCCCACATATTCAAAGGAAGCGGACGGGCATGGCAGAGGCTGTAAAGGGCCTGCGAGAAGAGATGTCGTACGTTTTCGGCGTTGGCATGACGCGCAAAAACCGACGTACTTGGCCACACTTGTTGAGATGCTAGGCCAAAAGCACCGAGATTTTATGCGCTCGTAAGTTTTGTGAAACCCCACGTGGCCAGCTGCCGCGTCGTCGTGCAATGCTTGTAAAACCTGGAGACGAAGTGAGCGAGGGACGACTGGAACCCTTTGGTTACCGAGAGGGTGGTAAATTTGCCGACATAATGTGCCATCCTGAAGTTTAAAACGTGCAAGCTGTCGTCTTAAGCGGCTGTTGGGAGCACGGGATAAGCTAGTGAGCCGATCGATGATTGTGCGGCAGTATGTATCTGCATGTTGGAGCGAGGTGAGATCTGTGGATGAAAGAAAGTCCACTGAGGCAACGGACTCTGTCGGACTAACCGCCGTCTTCTTGGCCACTTGGCTGGTCGGTGATGAACAGTTTGAAGGCGACACTTGGGCGCTTGGCGAGAGCGGGCACCGCGACAAAGCGTCGCCATCTTGGTGTTACCGACCCGACCTACATGCGACACTGTAGTCATACTCTTGCAAACGCAGCACCCAAAGGCCAAGGCGTACCGACAAATTCTTCAGAGACGATAACCAACACAGAGCATGATGGTCAGTGACGATTGTGAAATGCCGGCCGTAGAAACAAGGGCGAAACTTTTGTACGGACCACACGATGGCGAGGCATTCTTGTTCGGTGATGCTGTAATATCGCTCAGCAGGAGAAAGAGTGCGGCTCGCGTAGGCCACGACTTGTTCTTCGGAAGCGTCGTTCCGCTGCAGCAGGACAGCACCGATGCCATGTCCACTTGCGTCAGTGTGTAGGACAGTACACTCTGCAGGGTTGAAATGGCGAAGCACTGGCCACGATGTGAGGCATCGCTTGAGAGTGTGAAAAGCGGCTTCGCATTCATCCGATCAGACAAAGGGTGCGCTCGCGGTCAGGAGTTTCTGCAAAGGAGCTGCAATAGTGGCGAAATCACGCACAAAGCGGCGGAAGTATGACGCTAAGCCGAGGAATCTGCGAAGGACTTTAGGTGTGGTTGGTGTAGGAAAGTGCAGTACTTCGGCAACCTTGTCGGGATCGGGCTCAGTGCCATTTCTGCTGACAAAGTGACCTAATACCTTGATGCTGCGGCTGGCAAACCGACACTTCTTAGTGTTTAGCTGGAGACCGGCCTTAGCTAGACAGGTTATAACTTCGTCTAGCCGTTCCAGGTGCTGTGAGAAGCTGGATGAAATGATGACGCTGTCGTCCAGGTAGAAAAGGCAGATCTTCCATTTTAATCCACGCCGTACCGTATCTATCATTCGTTCGACTGTGGCTGGGGCCTTGCATAGGCCAAAAGGCATTACATTAAATTGAAAGAGTCCGTCATGCGTGGAAATTGCAGTCTTCTATTTATCGGACTCCTTTATCGGGATCTGCCAATAACCAGAGCGCAAGTCGAGACGCGAAAAGTACTCGGCACCTTGTAAAATATCAAGAGCATCGTCGATCCGAGGCATAGGATAGGCGTCCTTACGAGTAATTTTGTTCAGTGCACTATAATCAACGCGAAATCGCACCGAGCCATCCTTTTTTTAACGAGCACTACAGGAGAAGACCACGGGCTTGCCGAAGGCCTCATAACGTTGCGTGCGAGCATGTCGTTGACTTGTTCTTCTATAACCTTGCATTCAGAAGCTGATACACGGTAAGGGCGGCGACGAATGATACGAGATCCGTCTGTGTCGATGCGATGAACGGCCGCTGTTGTTTGACCCAGACCACTGGAACAAACGTCAAAGCAAGTGTTGTGCTTCATTAATATGGTCAGCAAGGCATCAGTCTGGGTCGGATCGAGATCCGTGCTCAAGGTGGCCTTGAGAGCTCACGATGAACCTCCCGCGAGCGTACACTGTGGAAATGACGAGGCAGTTGAAACAGTGACGACACATACCGGTCTTCTTCGGTAATACTGACAACAGTAGTCCCCTCGGGCAGCAGTAGGGCTTCTGGCGTCGTGTTGTAGGCGGTGATGCTTGCATAACCACGTTAGAACCGCACTAGACAAGATGCGATTGCGATGCCCCGTGAAATACAGCGCTGGCAAGGTAAACCAATGCGTCGCCATCTATAACGTCTCGTGACCTGACCGTAAGTACACGTTCTTGTCCTGAAGGCCGAAGAAAATCCGCAACTGTGACAAGGTTGGGCGGCGAAAAATTGGCAGCAGAAGAAAGCTCAGTGTCTGTAATACGAATGCGAGGTTGACCGCACGAAATGGCAGCTGCCCAAGCTGATAGGAAGTCCCAGCTTAAAATAATCTGATGAGCGCATGAAGAAAGCACAGCCAGCTATACATGATGGCGGACTCCGTCGATGAGAACGCGAGCAGTACACTGTCCGGTCGGGCAAATCGGATTGTCATTAGCGCCACATAACATGGGACCGACATAAGGGGTTTGCACTTTCCGTAGACGAAAACACAATTCGCGGTTAATGAGCGAAATGGCGGCTCCAGTGTCTATAAAGGCGTCAACACAAACACCTTCCAGACAAACAGGCAGTAAATTTGCTGGGGGAGACGAAGGAATTGTGACGTTTCAATAACGAGCAGTTTCCCCTCCAAAAACTGCAGCTTCTAGTTTTCCGAGAGAGATCGGGGCAGGACGCAAGGATGATGTTGTACGCCGAAATGGTGACGGAGAACGGCGGCGAAGTGAAAGAGAAGGACGAGGCATAGCTTGGGACAGTGGAGGTGAGGGCGACTGACGTGAGGTGGATGGATACGGGGCTGGAACGTAGCCATCAGATCTTGGGGCAAAGTCTCTTTCATAAGCTGAATAGCCACATCTTTCATCCTGCTGACGGCGGCGGCAGAAACGAGATATGTGGCCCCGTATGCCACAGTAGAAACAGACGGGGCGCGAAGGACGCCAGGTGAGTAGTGTGGTTGCACTGGTGCCTGCTGCCATCGACACCAAACGGTCGCATCCAACGTCCACAGGCGCAGATGAAATTGGTGCAGGGGCCCGTGACGCAACTTCTGCGTTCGAAGGCACATGAAAGGGTACAGGAGACGGGGCACGTGCGACGCTTGTCATCGATGCCAGTTCGTCCTTGATAATAGGCACTTTTAGCTGGGCATTTACGATCCGCTCCGGTCAGACCGGCGAATGCACATGAACGCGTAGATGGATCTGTAGAGCGCGTGGCTCAATTAACACACAAACACGTTGAAAGAACTGCAGTGCTCGTGCGCAGAACGATCGTGCGACCGGCGGAACGTAGAACGCATCTTCCGCTCCGTTCGTGAAGCCAACTGACCGGAGCGTGAAGGTGCGTCCACTTGGTTTCGCCGTCATTTTGCAGCCAAGCTCACCGCGTCTCGGCAAGACGCGCTAGTCGAAAACTCGAAATACATGCTGTACCTTGCACTCTCTCAAGATGCTACATCTGGGAAGGGCTGAGCGTAAGCGACGCTCAGCTAAAAGAGCCTAATTTCAAGCAGGTTGGGAGGAGGAGATCGGGCAGACGAAGTGACTGTGTTGCCAGTAAGAGGCCGTGAAGTTCCTCTCTGACAATGGTGCGGATAATGTTCTCCAGCAAAGCGAGCGTCATAGGAGGCGTCTGGGAGGCGCATGCAATAGAGCACGTCCAGGCGTTGGCATGTGGTGATGTCCTCAACTGTATTTGGGCTCTGAATGACAAAAGCATTGAAGGCCACAGAGTTTACGCCTTTCAGTATGTGAAGGATGCGATCGGCCTCCGTCACGTCACTTTGGGCACGGCGACAGAGAGCCAGAACTTCTTCAACATACGACGTATATGATTCGTCGGGCCCTTCCACGCGGGTTGCGAGCTTCTGTTTCGCTACCTCAGAGCATCCTCCAGATGTGCCAAATATCTGACGGAGTTGTGCCGTGAAAGCTGCCCAATCAGGAGAGTCGCTTTCATGGTTGCAGAACCAGGTTTCAGCCACTTCCATGAGATAAAACGGAACGTAGCGTAGTTTGTGGGCCTAGTCCCAATGATTACAAACACTGGTTCTCTCATAATTGTCGAGCCAGTCCTCGAAGTTGTCACCGCGAAGGCCAGAAAATACCGGAGGGTCTCGTTGCGATGTACTCACTGTGTTGATAGGCCCAACTGGCTGAGCAGAAGCGGTTGCGGCAGCGGACGCATTGTTTTGTGCCATCACTGCCGTTTGCGAGCACAACCGTCGACCAGACCGGAGCTCCAGGGGTGACCGGTAGAGCAGGAGGACGTGGGAACCACAGCACGCTCCACCACTTATGAGACGACGTCCATTGCGGTAATCGAACGGTTATATTTCAATAAGAACATCTGCCATGTACTATCGCGTCGCTCCTGTCAGCGCGGTTACTGATCGTCGCCGCCGCAGCACCGAGATCGCTCATGTCTCTCGCCTTAAACCATATATTCGGCGTTCCTACCCTTGTTAACTTGCTGCCCGCTTTCGCGACGGGAGAAAATAGTGTGAGCGCTGACTATGTACTTCATCTTCATCTATACAGAAAACAATATAATTGCCATCTTAATCAGAGGCTGGGTCCGAGCTAGCTGGTACACTGACATTATGAAACCGTTAAGCGCACGAAAACGGAAACAAGACGACACAGAGAGCGCTACTTCCAACTGATGTTTATTGCCTGTGTCGCAATAAACATCAGTTGGAAGTAGCGCTCTGTGTGTCGTCTTCTTGTTCCCGTCTTTGTGCGCTTAACGGTTTCATAACTGTCATCTTAGTTAGTCTCGCGGGCTGCGCCGCTTTGGGCTCACGCCGTTACTACATTGAAATATAACCTTTCGATTACCGCACTGGACGTCGTCTCATAATATAAATATCCGCTGTGTTCTTGAGTGAAGACCATCTGGAAATAGGCTCCTGTGTAGTTCTACCCAATCCCAGTGTTAGCGGCCTCAATTCTTAAGCTATGCGTCACCAGTCAGCTCGACAAAAGGTATTCCTTAAAATTAGCGCTCAATCTTCAACCGATGCGTGAACGAATCATGCGCACGAAAGCATTTTCGATAAAAGTTATTTGCTAAATTTTTTATCATGCGTGGCTATCGACAGATTGGCTGTGCACCTTCAGTAGTGAGGTGGAGATTTAACCCGTTTTTCGGTCTTTTGTCCCAACAGCTCAAAGCGGGCTGGAAACAGAAGTATTTTTGATTACAAGCGAGCTCCGTTCGAAGGCACGGTGCTTCGCAAGATTCACTTCCTGGATGAGAGGAACACGATTATCCCAGGGAATGCTTCACTGGCGCATCAAGTTCTCTTACCACACAGGAACAGTACAATTCGTGGAGTTCTGCAGAGACGAGCTAGGCTACCTCAGGGCATTTTCAACATGGACAACCAAAGAAAAGGCGCCCATGTACGAGGTCCACATCGTCGACGAGGTAAGAGATGCTTATTCTTCTAAAAAAGGGACTTACTGTAAGTCAGTAAGGAGCTTAGTATAAGCACCAGCAGGCTAGTACTCAGTACTATTCATTGCGCTAGTCGACTACTATTCCGCAGGCACGCCAGCCCTTCCTCCCCCACCCCCTTTACACAATTGCCCTTCCCTCCTCTTTTGTTTTGGGTGGAGGAGAGGGTACGAAACATGCCCATACACGCGCTAAGGTAGGCAGTTTGCAGCTTTGAAGATAATAAGAAGGCAAAAAGACAAGGAGACAACTTGTCGAAACGTTAGCTCCAGTGGTGCCCCATGTTCACCAATTTTTCATGTCTTCAAACTACTAACAAAATTTAAGGAATAGTTAGGACTGATATATTGATATTAGAGAGAGCGTTCCAATCCGCCGTGAAATTTACTGACAAAGCCTTCAGAAGCAGTTAGCTTAACTGCTTCTGAAGAGCTTCGCGTCAAGTTCGGGTACTATGTTATTGGGAATCCCCTCATCACGAGGACAGCAAAGGTCATCCATATGAGGGAGTGGGCTCTCTGCGGGTGGGAAACGCACACGGGGAAAGAGGGCAGCGGGCTGTCACTAAAAAAGCGTTCTTGTGACCTTGAGCTGACGAAAAAAGGAAGAAAAAAACATTTATTGACAGAAAGGGTTTTGTAGTTAGGGGCCAGCTTGTCCGCAAGTTCCATGTAGCAATGCTGGCTGCGCGCAGTTCAAGGCGCCACAGGCAGTTGCAGCTTTGCGTGTCTTGTCAATCAAACTGATGCTATTGTCACGTGGTCGTGACGTCGATGAAGACAGCAGTCGGCGTGTCGAGATGAAACTTTATTTGGCCGAACTTGTGGCCTTGAAACGAAAACTAAAACTACAGCAATACACGCTCTACACTGATAGCGGCGAACTGGGCGTCGGCCGTGGATCAACTGCTCATGGCTGGGATGCGTCGACCTTTATACATCACGCATCGAAGTTTCCAGTCCTATCACTGGTTGTCGCGCAAGCACTGGAATAATCTAGATGATTAGCGTCCTGCGTGCAATCTTAACAAAACGATCTACTACACTCGCGAAGCTTTTCGAACACTGCGGCGCTGTCAGCGCCGAGCGTTGATAACAGCCCTTGCTATTCAAACCCAAATACATCAAAAAAAGAAGAAGCGGGTGTGGCATTGCCCCCCTCTGAAAAGGCGTTGTCCCGATGCTTGCGACAGAACATAGCAAGGAAAAAAAAGAGAAAAAGAAGAAAAAAAAGGAACAAAAGCATGCACAAATGAATTACAATAACAAAGGAAAAAGTAGAGTCCCCGGGTTTGCCAACGCGCAACAAACGGCTTAAGGCGCACGACATGGACGACTTCAGGCCGTGCGCGGCGTCGCTGGGAGTTCGTAATGCCGTCCGGGACGACCTTGTTGTCAAGAGCTCCGAGACGTCGAAGCACCTTGTATGGCTCGAAGTATCGCCGGAGAAGTTTTTCACTGAGCCCACGTCGGCGTATCGGCGTCCAGACCCACACACGGTCACCAGGTTGGTACTCCATGTGACGTCGTCGAAGATTAGAGCAACGGCTGTCGGCCCTCTGCTGGTTCTTGATGCGCAGGCGGGCGAGCTGTTGAGCTTCTTCGGCGCGTTGTAGGTAGGTGGTCACGTCGATGTTTTCCACATCGGTCACGTTTGGTAACATGGCATCGAGCGTCGTTGCCGGGCTCCGTCCGTACACCAACTTGTATGGCGTCATCTGTGTCGTTTCTTGCACGGCCGTGTTGTACGCGAAGGTCACGTACGAAAGGATGGCGCCCCATGTCTTGTGTTCGACGTCGATGTACATGGCCAGCATGTCGGCGATGGTCTTATTTAGACGCTCGGTGAGGCCATTGGTCTGCGGGTGGTAGCCGGTGGTGCGGCGGTGGCTCGTCTCGCTGTATTTCAAGATCGCCTGAGTTAGGTCCTCAGTAAAGGCGGTACCTCTGTCTGTGATGAGGACCTCTGGGGCGCCATGACGCAAAACGATGTGCTCCACGAAGAACGTGGCTACCTCGGCGGCACTGCCTTTAGGAAAGGCCTTTGTCTCGGCGTAGCGGGTGAGGTAGTCAGTTGCCACGACGATCCACTTGTTTCCGGCATTGGACGTCGGGAACGGCCCTAGTAAGTCCATCCCGATTTGCTGGAACGGCCGTCGAGGTGGCTCGATAGGCTGCAGAAGTCCGGCTGGCCTAGTGGGCGGTGTCTTGCGTCGCTGACAGTCCCGGCAGGTCTTTACGTAATGGGTGACGTCGGTGGAAAGGCGCGGCCAGTGGTACTTCTCCTGTATTCTTGCTAGCTTGCGAGAAACACCCAGGTGTCCAGACGTCGGGTCGTCGTGCAGAGCCTGGAGGACCTCTCGCCGAAATGCCGAGGGTACTACGAGAAGGCAATGGGCTCGATGCGGTGAGAAGTTCTTCTTTAGGAGGACACCGTTGCGCAAGAAAAACGACGTCAGTCCCCGCGTGAATACCTTCGGAACAACGGTGGTACTGCCCTCGTGGTATTCCACAAGGCCCCTGAGTTCTGGGTCCGCTCGCTGTCGTTTGGCGAAGTCGTGGGCACTTATGGTACCCAAGAAGCTGTCATCCTCCTGGTCGTCCTGCGGCGGTGGGTCGACGGGGGCGCGCGACAGGCAGTCAGCGTCGGCGTGTTTTCTTCCGGACTTGTAAACGACGGTTATGTCGAATTCTTGAAGTCGTTGGCTCCACCGTGCGAGCCGACCTGAAGGGTCCTTCAAGTTTGCTACCCAACACAATGCGTAGTGGTCACTCACAACTTTGAAGGGCCTGCCGTAGAGGTAGGGGCGAAACTTGGATGTAGCCCAGATGATCGCCAGGCAATCCTTTTCTGTTGTGGAATAGTTCGTTTCTGCCTTTGATAGCGACCAGCTAGCACACCTGATGACCCCTTCCTACCCGTCAGTGTTCTGCACAAGGACGGCGCCGAGTCCTACGCTGATTGCGTCGATGTTGATATCCGTATCGACGTATTCATCGAAATGCGCTAGTATCGGAGGCATCTGAAGGCGTCGTTTCAGTTCTTCAAATGCTTCAATTTGCGTCGTTTCCCACTTGAATGGCACGTCGGTCTTCGTGAGGTGAGTTAGCGGCTCGGCGATTCGCGAAAATTCCTTGACGAAGCGCCTGTAGTAGGCGCACAAGTCGAGAAAACGGCGCACGGCTTCCGTGTTGCTGGGTGGCGTGAAGGCAGCGATAGCAGCTGTTTTCCGCGGGTCTGGGCGAACACCATGCTTTCTGATAACGTGACCCAAAAACAAGAGCTCCTCGTACGCGAAGAGGCACTTTTCATGCTTCAAGGTGAGGCCGCAGGTCTTGATTGCTTCAAGTACAGCTTCAAGGCGCCTTAGGTGTTCGTCGAAGCTTGAGGCAAACACAAGGACGTCGTCCAAATACACGAGGCACGTCTGCCACTTCAAGCCAGCCAGCATTGTGTCCATAACATACTGGAATGTTGCAGGTGTCGAACAAAGACCGAAGGGCATGACCTTGAACTCGAACACGCCATCTGGTGTTATAAAGGCCGTCTTTTCTCGGTCTCTCTCGTCGACTTCGATTTGCCAGTAGCCGGTCTTTAGGTCCATCGACGAAAAGTACTTCGCGTTGTGAAGTCGATCCAGGGCGTCGTCTATCCATGGAAGAGTGTACACGTCCTTCTTCGTGATTTTGTTCAGGCGACGATAATCGACACAGAAACGTAGGGTTCCATCCTTCATCCTCACTAACACTACGGGAGACGCCCACGGACTCTTGGACGGCTGGATGATGTCGTCGCGTAGCATTTCGCCGACTTGTTTCTTAACGGCGTCTTTTTCTCGCGTCGAAACCCGGTAGGGACTCTGACGGAGTGGTCGAGCATTTTCTTCCGTTATGATACGGTGTTTAGCAAGGGGCGTTTGCCGGACCCGTGATGACGACGAGAAACAGTCCTTGTATTTCTTCAGAAGGCATCGAAGCTCTTGCTGTTCGCGGGCGGGAAGGCTTGGGTTTACATCGAAGGGTGGCTCAGGCGTTGCGGTTGTCGTTGTAGCTTCGTCAGAATCTGAAAAGGCTAACGCATCGCTGACAGCAAAGATTTCTTCGATGTATGCAATCGTCGTGCCCCTGCTGAGATGTCTGTATTCTTGGCTGAAATTCTTTAGCATCACGCTTCCTTTTCCTTCATACAGCCGAGCAATGCCTCTTGCGAGTCAAATGTCACCGTCTAGCAGCAAACGCTGATCGCTCTCGATGACACATTCGATGAATTCAGCCGTTTCGGTGCCGAAGGGAATTATGATGCTGGCACTAGGAGGAATGGTGACTTGATCCTCGAGCACGTTCAGGGCATGTTGACATGGGTTCGTATCCGGCGGTGTCGCTTTTTCCGACGATAGAGTTATCGACTTGGTTGTTAGGTCGATGACGGCGCCGTGATGGTTTAAGAAGTCCATGTCAAGTATGACATCCCTCGAGCAATGTTGCAAGATTACGAAGCTCGCAGCATAAGTGCGATTATTAATGGTGACTCTTGCTGTGCAGACTCCAGACGGCGTTATTAGATGGCCTCCAGCAGTCCGGATCTCGGGGCCTTCCCAAGCAGGCCTAACTTTCTTCAACACTTCTGCGAACGGCCCACTGATGACGGAATGGTCGGCTCCAGTATCGACGAGAGCGGTGACGTTGTGGCCGTCGATCAGAAGGTCGAGGTCGCTAGTCCTCCCTCTTGGTTTGCGGTTACGTCGCGGCGTCGGGTCACGGCTACGTCGGTTTGCACCGCTGCTTCCGCGTTGCGTCGTCAGGTCTGCCTCCGGTTGCGAAGTTTCGTCTTCAGGACGTCGTTCTGCGTGTGGCGGGGGCTCAGAAGTTCGTCGCGGCGTCGTCGTCGACGGCGGAGGATCTTGAGCATTTCGTCGTTCAGGAACCGCACCTCCATTGGTTGCTGCCCGCGAACGAAACGCTACAGACTGTGTCCAGAGCAACGACACAGATGATGCTGAAGAACCGCGACTTTCAAAACAAGAAACACTCTCGGAACGCACATCTGATCGAAACGACGCTCATTGTGCAGTGTCACTACCGGTACCTGCACCAAACAGCGAAGCTGCTACGCCACGATAAGCCTTTTTTTTTTTCACTGACGAAACAAGTAGGCAAGAACCGCCACACGCGAAGTCGGGTGCGGATTGACGGCGCTTCAGCATGCGCACGAAACACGTCTTTCCGGACTGTCAAGAGATCGACGTTGAGGGTCTTCACGGCGAGTGCAAACAGCACGCTTAAGCTCCAACAGTGGAGCCTCTGGTTTGGCAAGGCAGCATACAAGTGACTTCTGAGACGTGTAAGAGCCATGTGGACCACATTCTCAATTAGGTCGATGTGATAAGATTACTGGACCGCATTATCGACGATGTTTCGACAATGGTTCAGGTTCTGTAATTAACCTGGAGGGCAAAAATACAAGCGCAGCTGGTACAATTGGTGATGAATACGACAAGATGTGAACCCCTCTAGCGGACTAACAGGATCCATTAGATTTAGGAGCACAAGTCGGGATCATTGAGTACTTCGTCGTGAGGGTAGAAAAAAGGAGAACGATAAACCTGTAATGATGAATTTGAATCATTCAATCATTGTTGATCGACTGATTGATCGATTGATTGATTGAAATATTAGGACAACGTAACACAAATATGAGGACCCCTGACAATGAAGTTTTGCCAGTTCAAAAACGGACAAGACATTAAGAGCGCCAAGCACCACGTGCCACAAAAATAAAAAGATAGGAGCCCTTCCCCTACAGGAAAAATGGGGCCAAGCCAAGCTTGGTTTACGAATCAGTTTACGAATCAATTGCCGCACACTTTTTCGGCAATTGATTCGCGAGGCAATAAACTCCGATACTCAGGTGACAAACGTGTTGAATTGATCACCGGAACAGAAGTCCTTGTTTTTTTTTTCTCTCGCGCGGGTGCTCTAGAAAGTGCGTCAGTAATTTCCAAATTTTGCCCGGTACATATTCCACATCGAAAATGAATCGCATCAGGCATATGGAATCGTTAATGTGTGGGGGTAACAGATCTCGCAGGGTCTTTCCTAGCAAAGCAACACTCACGGTCTGTAAAAGTTTCAGCGTTAGGAGCCCACACACACAGCTTTGAAGACGTTCGGCCCGCCCAGGATAGAGCTACAGTCTCTTTTTCAGTTTGCGCACAGCGCGTTTCTGTTGGAGTCAGCGATCTGGAAACAAACGAAACTGGCCGTCTCTCTTCGTTTGGTTGAACATGAAAAAAAGCTGCCCCTAAGCCGTAAGACTGTGCCTGCAGAAGTTTGATTACGTGGATCAAATATTGCCGTACATCTATCAGAACAGATAACATGTTTTACGTTGTCAAAAGCCACCTGCTGAGGCGTAGCCCAAATCCACTGCTTGTTCCTTTGCAGCAACCGACGTAACCGCTCGGTCTTATCCACTAAGTCTGGACTAAAGCCCGAGCAATGATTTGCGAAACCAACGAATCTGCGCATATCAGTGACGTTTTCAGGCGGCTTCGTATCAGCGATTGCCCTAACTATTGCTGGATCCGGCCGTATGCCATCTTTGCTCACCATGACAAAAAAAGGATCTTTTGCACTGAACGGACATTTTTCTTGATTCAAGGCTACGCTGGCTTCTGCTAAGCTGTTTAAAATATGAAACAGTCGCTCATCATCCTTTTTCTGTCAAGAACCAAAGACCAGTACTTCATCCATTAAGTTTACGACCCCCGGCACTCCATCAAAAATTTCACACACTTGCCTTCCTCGGGCAATACACTGAAGTAAATATATGCTTATACACGTGGCCGAAACAATAAACAATTAATAGGAAAAGGCAATACGAATATGACCACCTCTTACACTGAAGGTTGGCCCGTTAAAAATTAAGAAGACAATAAGGAACGCCAATCACCACGTGCTACAAAAATAAAAAGGTAGGAGCCCTTCCGCTCTCGGGAAAATGGGGGCAACCGAAGCGTGGCTCACGACTCAATGGCCGCAAATTTTCGCGGCAATTGATTCGCGAGTCGAAAAACTCCATTGCTCAGGTCGTTCGATGATTACTTGGACATTTGTTTCAGGACAGCTTTATTGATCTTTAATTTCTGTAAAATGAATATACACTCTTTTGCCTGCTTAGATGAGATTTAAAAGTTCCACGTTCACTTGCTTAGCGGGTCTTGACTCTTCGGTGTAGCTAAGAGACGGTTGGTGATACCTTACAGGAGTTTTAGCAAGGTTCAAAGAGATTTAAGCAGTACAGTCGACTCTTACACCTCATTTTTTTGAGATAACTGCTCAGTTTTTATTGCAATTTCTCCATTTTATAAATTTTATTTCCTATTGCACCTGTACATTTATTGATGTTTCGAATTTTTCATCATTTCCATTATTTTCTTCCTCATCAGGGAGAAACGCTTGCTTTTATTTTAGAGGTTTGCTATGAAGCTACCCAATTTTTTTAAATCCTTTAGAGTGGATGTGTGCCGAAAGTACAGGGTCTACTTCTACTTATTGCACATCCCTCGATGACATCGCTTCTCCACATTTCTCTCTGCGGTCCTCCCCGCCTGCTCTCCACGTGCGCTGTGGTCTTTCCTGCTGCTAAAGTTTGCCCACATATAGGGCACCTGTTTAAATATATATTGCAAAAAACAAAAACAAGAACCGGCAGGCATGTTATACTTGGTCGCGGATTCCCAAAGGGCAAGGAATTCGAAAATTTAGAACCATTTCAGCTTCCCTTTAAAAGGGGATGGCGGATGTTTTATCAAATGCTATGGAGAACCGCTTGAAATTCGGTCAGAAGAGCAGGCGCTGTGTTGAAGCGGGATGACATTTAAAGGGTCGTTAACCTCCAGAAAACGGCGAAAGCGCTTTGAAAGTGGCCTTGCTGAAGTAAAGAAGTACTTTGAAAGTTCTTTTTGGTGAGCTCGCTATTTCGCGATTACCTTAGTCACTACGCCTGCCCTGCCTGAAATCTTGACCCTACGCTGAAATGGCCCAGCGAGTCGCAATTTACTGGGGATCAATAGGTAGGCCATGCCTTTTCTGTTTACCAGAGCGGGGATGGTTGGAAGACTGCGCTCTGGCGACCGACGTGGTGGCGGCTTTTATCACCTAAGCTGGCATTGTATTTCTTTTCTCGCCAAGAACTGTGGAATAGAATGTGGGGCAAACTGCGGCGTGACTAACCGTACCGTTCACTCTCTGGTGCAGCGAACCATCCCATTAAAAAAAACATGAACATGTTGCAAGTGCTTTCTGCAGATTTAAGTCGATAGGTTGCTATATGCACTGTTTGAAAAAACAGCCGAAATATCTATGCTCACACAACAAAATGGATGTACAGCCGTCAGCACGCTTAACGCGAACGCTTCGCAGCGTGACCTGGACTGGTTTGACTGATGCCAGCCGCGAAGTGCTGGGCCCTGTTAACGAGATAATACCTCGGTATACTTGGATAGTATGTCGTCATATATTGGTAACACCTCGGCAACAGAACCCAAACCTACGTTGCACTGACGTCAATCAAACCGCTTCAGTTCACGCTGCGGAGCGTTCGTGTTAAGCGTGCTGACGGCTGTACACTGCATTAACATGGCTGTAGCAAATAACTTGACTCTTAAAGCTGTATACAAATACTTGCCTTTAAATAGACGCTTCTGTTCCTCTCTATTTTAAGCTTCCTCTCGGCACCTACTGTTTTGGTCCTATCAAAGTCTGCAATGCTCTACAGAAGTATTCCGATCTCGGCGCTTACAACCCACTTCGGAACAGTTGCCAGACGGCGGCACTGAGTCTCCTACGGCATCTGGGGATCCCCCGAGAAGGACTTGTGACCCTTGAAGAGGAACTGCTTGAAGCAGCAGAAAAGCTGGCCGGAAGTGTCTAAAAGCTAGCAACGTATGGCCGGCGTGCATTCAAGGCCGTGTTGGTGCCAACGGCAATGAAGACCCGAAACGTCACACACCTAGTTTAGTATGGGCCTGTGACGGCCAGATTTGCAAGCGCAGACCACAGGACTGGTTCCGTAGCAGAGAAGAAAATTAAAGGCAAACGTTTCTGAAAACTACTTTTCTAAGATTTTGGCTTCAGCTGTCTTTATCACTCTCCCTTGAGGCGTCGGCGTTAGGTGACTGCAACACGGGCTCATGTGATGCCATAATAAGGCGATAGCGCTAGAGAGCTCGTTTCACAGAAATTCCGATGACGACGTTGGCGGCGGCGTCGTTGGTTTTGAGCGGAAAATCAATGTTGTCCATGAGCGAAAAATCGCGACAAACACAAACGATAAAATCACGGCTCCTTGCCAGAATCGAACCCGCACCTACTGCTTGGCAAGCATTCGAAAAGCACCACCGAGCAACGGCAGCGCTTGAAACAGTTTCGCAAAAAAAGCCACATCTCGGTTACACGCGTAAGTGGTGTGGCGGAAGAAAATTGCATCAGGTGTCGCACCATCTGAAACGCACAACGAGTGGGCGGTTTACGGGCTCACTCATTACGAAAAACTCAGTCATAATTAACGATCACCATCAGCAACAGCATCGACAATCTGTGCAGTTAGTAAGTGGACACAAAATTCTGAATTACGATGTACTGGGCACTTCGAAACTGTGCTAGCACTCGAGTAAGCTTTATAGGATAGTTTAAAACGGCTAAAAGTTCCTTTCCTCGCGACACGGCTGAGGTGTCCACCGAGAAGCGATACCTGGATAGAAAATGAGAATGTGATACAAACAGAGCCCGAATGCGCTATGTTGTTCTACACTTGAAGGCGAAGATCCAGCGTCCTCCCAGTTCTTTTTTCTAAATTTATATAAGGGGAGCTGCGACAAAATTAAGCGCGTCGTTTTCATCTCTTTTTCTTGAACTATGGAATGCACCGATATCTTTGCGCAAGTGGCAACGTCGAAAGGAAAGCTGTTATAACGTCTTTCAACGGAGAAACCGCCATGATTTCGGACAGCAGCCGCATACAACTGCTATTTTGTGATCGGAAGTGACGCTACATAACATGGCAGGGACAATCGTCGGGTGTTTTGATTGGCTTGACGCGAGAAGTTGCATGTGATATTGATATTATGCCAGCTAGGGCACACTATTTTTCACTAAAAAAATATAAAAGCACGTTTTATACTTCCTAAGATAGAAAAGGATGTCTGTTAATAAATATCAAATTTCCAAACAACCGCAAAACGACGCTAGGTGTGCTGCGCAATGGCCACCGTGAGGCGAGACTTCCGGTACGTATTGATAAGAGGCGCGCAGGGATTGGAGCCTGCCATTAACGTCAATGGCAGAGTGAAATGCAAAAGGGAACGTTTTTGTAGAGTTAGCTACACTGGCCTAGCCGAGCCAGTTTCGCGCGCCTCCTCAATAGCCGTGCTGCGCATGCGCGAGGATCAGTGATGTCACACAGCTGGCCCACCGGAATCGGCACCTGCCGCGCACTCCGCCGCCGCCGGTCTGCGCTTTCCAGAGGAGTGACGTCGTAGCCATGGCAGACGTACTGGCGCCGGCGTGCGCGTAGCTATTCGCCTTCGCTGTGCAGTCCCCGTCTGACACTGCGCTGGAGCCGCTTGATAGCGCCTTTGACTGGCGTTTGCCAGTGTGGTATAGTCATGGATTAGGAGAGCGCAAATAGTGCTCAACGTCGCAGAAGAGCGGAGAAGCTTAACTCATCGGATCCGGAATTAGTTGCCTGGCAAGATAAATATACATGTGCCACATAATACGTATACCGTGTGTGTCATTGGAGCAGCAGTAAGCATGATAATCAAGCTAATCCTAGACAATCAGGAAAGCTAAGAATAATCAGCTGAACCTTTGCTAACGCTACGTTAGCCTGGCATAGCCGAGCTAAGCCACTGCGACATTTTTTTTTTCTCATCGCCTTCAGGGGCTTCGAAGTTTGAAGGATAACAACTTCCGTTCCCATTAGAATGTACTAGAACAGGGGAGTGCTCGGAACCAGCTTCGAAAACTCAAGCCAAAACAGGGTCAAGCGGCCTGTGGCGCTGCTATCATTAGCCTGCAGTCTGCCGTCGTTTTAAGAGTTGCGCGCGTCTCCATCAAAGTGGTGCAGAGGTCGAATGCCCGCTTCCCACTTTAAAGACCCGGGTCTACCTTACTAGCTCTCATATATCAATGCACAATAAACGATCAACGACTTCTGCGAAGACGCTAGTCACTTTCGTGTTATATGAATTCCTATGACGGAGGGATCAGCACGTTTTTTGTTGATCAACCACTAGAGCCGCCACAGTGGTCTAGTGGTTATGGCGCTCGGCTTCTGACCCGAAGGTTGCGGAATCGAATCCCGGCCGCGGTGGCTGCATTTTCGATGGAGGCAAAACGTCTGAGGCCCGTGTACTTGGATTTAGGTGCACGTTAGAGAACCCCAGGTGGTCGAAGTTTCCGGAGCCCTCCACTACAGCGTCTCTCATAATCATATAGTGGTTTTTGGACGTTAAACCCGAGATATTATTAGTTTTGTTTTTCGCTCATCTTATTATTCAACACTATGCACGCTCCAGTGCTGGAAAAGGCAAGCAAAAGAAACATTTCCAGGGCGCTTTTAAGGTATCAGAGAGACTGCCATGCTATTATTAAGCAGTAGTAGTAGTAGTGTCCTCTACTGCATGGCTCATACCCACTCAGGGGGATTGGCCAAGAAGTTGTCTTACAAAAAAAAATTTTTTTTAATATTTTGAGTACTGAATGCTGATGCCAAAAAACCAATAAATAAATAGTATAATAGCAATGAATATAAAAAAAACACGTACGCATCAATGAAAGTGTGCAATAATACTTTTTTAAACATACATATCAGACACTTTAATCATTCTTCCGAACAGGAATTAGAATAAAATAAGCGTCGTTTTCCTTCTTCTTCCTCTTAACAAATAGGCCAGCTTGTTGTAGAAAACGAAGAGATTTTCGACTGCATCGATCCTGGACACGCCCATGTTAGGCGGTGCAGGCATGTGCCTCTTCCAGTATTCTATTGCTTGAGAAACAAAACAACGCCTCGACGCAGCAGGCACGTTACAATTAAATGTGGTAAATGTACATACAGTACTCCTTCGACTCGGCCAACTGAAGCTTTGTTGAAACAGCCTGTCGTTCGATATGTAATTTTTGGAAATGCATGTCCATTGCGGCGAAGGTCGGCAGATTGTGAAAATGGTGCGGTCCAAAATTATTTTTGCATGGATTATCCGCGTCGGTGAACTGTTACGGCGCAAGATAAACAAACCTTTTTTTTTTTATACGCGTGTGCGCTTTTGGTGGACCTGGACCGCAACAACAACTTAAGTGAGCAGCGCCCTGAGCATCATGCACTCGTGTCGGTCGTTCCGAAATGTGGGTCTTTCTGAAGGACTTGGTAACAACCACGTACTATGGTTCTGGGTGATATAGTTTCAAGAAACCTGCGAAAAAGCAAGTTTTTAGACCGAACGCCCCTTGCCTCCCAGAGTGGCCGCATTCGCTTAAATCAGTGTTTTTTAGTTACACGAGATCAGATCCAAAGGGGTTAGCTGCTAGCCTTATTTTGTATAACGCTCCAATGGACCTTTCTTAAATGTCGCGCGTGCCACCAGGCGCTGGCGCATGCACATTGCATCAGAAGAAGAATCTCCCGCTAAAGGGGACCATTAGGTGATGCGAAGCAGCGTTTCGGCATGTCGAGCCCGCGTTTCAGAGAGGGAGTGGAGAGGGGTAGTGGAGAAGTGAAGTGGAGAGGGGGGGGTGATTCTTAAAAGGAAGAAGGAAATGAAAATGGAAATTGGGTGTGGAGTGCACGATAACTGTCTTTCAAGTGAGGACACCTCAAACGATACACTCACGGGGGATTGGGGATTAAAGGGACAGTGAGAGTGAAAAGAGTATGGTAAAGGAAAAAATAAAGGTATGAGTGGAAAAAAACAGTGAGGGGGGGGGGGGCAGGAGAACAGGCGTCCGAGTCACTGTGGTGAGCGGCTAGAAAATTCGTTCGACTAGGCCGGCATCCTCGAGAAAAGCGAGTAGGGCCGGAAGGGCTGATCGGCGACGGTGCACGTGGCCGGTGGGATGGAGCAAGTCCTGTAGCGTCGCACACGGCAGTCCGACGAGGCGGTACTTCATGGCGAGCCGCTTCCGCGCAGTGTTGAGAGAAGGACAGTGAAACAATAGGTGGCACAGGGTTTCGATCGCGCCGCAATCGGTGCAGTTCGGTGCAGCGGCGCCGCGAGACGATGCCTGCGTTCCGCGGGCCACACAGAACCGGTCCTCAGGGCAAGAAGAAGCGCGCGCTCGCGGCGAGTGAAACCAGTGGCTGGGATGGGAGGAGGGGGGTGTCCGGAGGCGACCCGTGCGTCAGGATGCTCGCGCACCAGCTCCGGCGAAGGTTGTTGCGCGCCGAGTCGAACGAGCTGGCGTAATCCGTCAGCGAAGTCTCGGCGGAGTGTGCTCGTTTTGCGAGTTCGTCTGCAGCCTCGTTGCCCGCGATACCGACGTGTGAAGGGAGCCACTGAAGGACCACATCACAGCCTCGTTCCTGGAGGGCCAGCAGGCTGAGAGCGGCACGTTGAGCAAGAAGGGGGCCTCGTTCCTCCCTCGCGAGCTGGCGGAGGGCAGGTTTCGAGTCGCAGAAGATTGCTGCGCTCGTGACGGCCGGCGAATCGCGCAGGAGGTCTGCAGCCAGACCTCCTGCGCGAGTATAGGGAAAGGGAAGGAAGAGGGGAGAGTGGAGAGGGGGAAGGGAGATGGGAGTGGAGAGGGGGAAGAGAGTGGAGGGGAGTTGTGTAGAGAGGGTTTGCCAATGCGCAGTAAGGTGGCCACGCCACACACCAACGGTTTGAACTCCGCCATAAGATGCTTCCCATCTAAAAGAGCGCCTAATCTGCCGTCTACTTTAGCCGAGCGTTGAGGCTTGTAACGCACGTGGCTTGTCACCTCACACACCATTTCCGACTACCATCATATGGATTTCACTCATTGTTACACGTTCTGGTCATCGCAGGCTATGGTATCCGTATATGTCATGTTGTATCCGACAAGGCATGTCAAGCGGGGCAGCTAGAGTTCACAGAAAAAATTTAAAAGTAATCACTTCGCTGGGAGCGTCAGCCTTTCTTTGTGTGGTGCGATACCGTCGCTGCGGAAACCGCGTGCTCGTACCGCGTTTGCGCAGAGCGCGCTCGAAGTCAGAACGAATAGCTGTTTATAGGGAGTTTTAGTATAGCGGAAAACAGCAAACTCAAGGATTTAGCTTTAGAATTAGCGTTGCGTGCTAAAGTGCGCATGGGCAGAATGTGAACGTAGCCTGAGGTCATACGTACTTACGCTGTTTGTTAACGCTAACGCTAGCGTTAGTGGGAATACCTTCCGCAGTACTGAAAGACCACCAGTTGGCACGCAGCGCGTTCCGGTTTATCGTTAGCCTTGAGACGCACACTAACGCTAACGTAAGCGTGTTCCCCTATGCTAAAGCTCCATTATATCGAAAAACATTCACGTAGGGATGGTCCCCCCAACAGTTCGCAGCTGCGTACTATGAGAGTTGTTATAACGCATGGGAGTTTTGATAGGGAACGGTTATATCGGTCCTGGGAGGCTTTAAACCGGGAGTGCTAGTCAGCCCCGGCCTTGGCCATGATGGCGAGTGGGAACACTCATCTTTTGCCTGCTGGCGTAACGTAGCACGTGACCTTGCTACGGGCTGGAAAGCTGACCAATTTTCCCTCGCATACTACCTGAAGGCATGAAATCTGCTAGTACGACACCGTCGCTATGAATTAACAAAATGGAATTTAAGTGCTCGTTTTCTTTGCTAGACACAACATTATTGAGAAATAACGGGCAATCAAAGCTAGGGAGGTGTAGGCGACGTTGTTTGTAGTAATTGTGATATGAGTGTGAAGGAATTGAAGCGGACGAAAAGACAACTTGCCGAATCTGCAAGCTTCAAATAACGCTTCCGGCGCTCTAACAATTGAGCTTACGGCGGCGGCCGCCCTTCCATACATTTTATCGGGTATATCTGTGCATTTGAATTGAAAAACATTTATTGAAAATCAAAGGGCTTTGTGAAGCAGGTGGGTGGAGCCCCTAGTCCAGGGCTCCACTGGCCTCAGCAGTCCACCGCGCCTGATCGAGGAGAGCCACTTGGGCCTCCTTTTCCTCGCTGGCGAGCAAGGTCTCCCAATGCTGAGTCCTGAATTATTGCGCGGGAATCTGAGGCGAGTTAATCTTGGGGGCCTTAATTCACAATTCCACGTAATGTGAGATGTTCATTTAAACTTTGGAGAGTATGCTAGCACCGCTCGTAGGCACGATGGCGAGTGTGGAACACTGTTCTTGTGCCAGCTTGCGTCACCTTGCGCGTGATCTTGTTACGAGCTAGAACCGACGACCATTCGCACCCTACGTGAAGCCACGAAATCTACCTGTAATGTGGAACTGATATACATTGCTGGTACCCATAGGCGTGCGCACAGGGGGGGGGGGGGCAGGGGGGGCGGTCGCGCCCCCTAATAAACTAAGAGGGGGGCGCAATATCTGCCCCATACATTGACCCCCCTAGTCACTTAAGGGGGGCCGCGAAAACTGCCTCGTACATTGACTTACAAGGGGGGGAGCACTGCGGTGAACTTCGCCCCCCCCCCTGATGGTGAACCCTGCGCACGCCTATGCTGGTACCTCCATAAATCCTTCTACAGACAGTGAGTGGCTGTCGGTGAATGATGAAGTGGCTCTCCGTAACATCAATGTGGTGTCTTTAAAAGGATTTATATAGGTTCTGGCAACGTCTCTCAGTTCCACTCAAGTGGGGTGGAATGACGGAGTGTACATCCAGAAAGATGGCATATGTATTGGGTCTCGTGTCGCCCGATCCTGTGGCACATATTTTTGAGCAAGCTCGACACAGTTATTGAGAAAGAGCTAGATGGCATGGGTCTAAATCTTCAGATTCGTGGATGACGTTTTGGTAAAAGACAATCCGGGTGCGAGCAGGCTTGTGAATGTTATGAGAACGTTCAAGAAAAATGTATACAGCTTTTAGTATAGCTTTGAATTTCGAAAGAAAAGCCAAATTCAGTTTATGGACCTATTAAATAGGTTTCTTGCCTTTCACACGTGTTGGATGTACCACCCCAGGTCGGCTAAACTTCTTTTAAGCTATCAATCGGCACATTCAAAGGCAGTAAAGAACGGGATTGGAACTTCCTGAATAAAATCAGCCCTCACAAAGTTTTGCGTAAATTTGATGAATCGGAGTGCTTCCGCCCAGATAAAAAACATAAGAGGAACCGGTTATCCAGACGAGAGTGCCCTCTTGACTTGTGAAAAGAATTGCTGAGAAGTAAAAAGAAAGATAAGAGGCAACACAAGAGGTGAGGACAAAGATATTGAGGGCGGGACCGAGCGGACAGCGGCTGTCCCTTACTGGCATAGCGTTTCACATAGATTGAAAAAAGTTGCGTCAAGTTATGGGGTAGGGATTGTGTTTTCAGCCCAAAGCCAATTGACAAAGGTTGACCGTAAAGAAAAGCACAGAAAGAGGTGGCTGGGACATAAAACATGGAAGAAGATTTGTTCAGTGCTAAAACATCTCGTTTACAGTATTTGTTTCCACATGTGGAAAGAAATACATCGGCCACGTGGGCCGTTGGCTGAACGCACGCCTTCGCGTTGGCTTAAAGGGGCACCGTATTCGCACTTAGCGATATACTGCAAAAAGTGCGTGTTCCAGCGAAAACTTGGTGCCACAGTCATCACTGACATGCACAAGGAGCGAACAAAGGGGGGGGGGGGGGGGGGAGGGGTAATCGAAGCATTCTGCATTAAGAAAAAAGCAGACAGGCAGATAGGTGTGTCAGCTAGGCGTAGTGTACCGCAGTCAGATTCTGAATTTGCTTTTTTTTATGTGACATGATTGAATGCTTTTCTTGATACTCAACGGTTTCACATGTGCATTCTTCTCGTGGTATGCAATCGTTTATTCTTTCTGTCATTTGTTGATTCAGTTTCGTGGTGACGTACATTCATGTCATGGGTATACAGGGTGTCCCAGCTATCACGCAGCACGATTTAAAAAAAGAGGGACGGCGTTACGCGAATCAAACTTACAGCATATTGTTCCTAGTACACTAGAGTAGCCACTGTTATTTTTTGTTAATTAGGTTTAATTATTTAGTCATAATTATATTTCTAACTCGACAAGTACTCGCCTAATTATCAAAATGTCAACGAGGCGTATGTAGGCATGTTCAAATGGCATCTAACTGCGCTACTTTCAACAACGTGCTAATTGCGCGCTCATTTTTTCCGGCTGATAAATAAAGCCCGCTAAATATGAAAAAAACACGTGACTACGCTCCCACCCGCAAAGGAAACCCGCGCCCTCAAATAAGCTTACTGCAAACAACCGCTTTGCCTGTTGCCTGTTGCGAAAGACAGCGTTCCGCATTTTGGCAAGGGTACAGGTCGGGCGCCAGCGATATGCGTGCAATTTCGCTGGAATTCAATCCGTTCGATAGTACGCCGCAATCATCCATATCTCACGGCCGACTGTTCTCATTAACAACGCGGCAGGTGTTCCGATTACGGCCTGACTCTGTAAAACCAAGCGGTGCGTTTCTAGGCCGGGGAGTGGCAGATAGGGCTAGACGTTTTTTTTTTTTTCTTTCTGCATTTTTTCCTTGATACTGTCTGCCTCATAGGGAGCCTGTTTGAGGGCGCTGGTTCCCGACGCGCGCAACACTCTAGTCACGTGTCACTTTTCATATCTCGCGGGCTTTCTTGATCAGGCGGAAGAAATGAGCGCGCAATGAGCCCGTTGTTGAAAGTAGCGCAGTTACATGCCATTTGAACATCCCTACATACGCCTCATTGACATTTTGACAATTAGGCGAGTAGTTGTCGAGTTACAGATATAATTATGACTAATTAATTAAACCTCATTAACGAAAAAAATAGCAGTGGCTACTCTACTGTACTAGGAACACTATGCTGTAGGTTTTATTCGCGTAACGCCATTCCTCTTTTTTTTAAATCGTGCTGCGTGATAGCTGGGACACCCTGTATAATAACGTTCTTTCGGAAAGAAAATTTTCACTTGCTAGTATTCGTTCCGTACTGCGTTCTTCTTAGTCTGTGTTCAAGTGGTGCTTTATTTTCATTATGGTCCCGACGTTCTGGCGAAATCATGCTGCGTCATATAAAACTATCGTTGATATAAAAGTACAAAATAGTCAAAATTCATCTGAATGTTTGAAGTGCTTTATCTGCAGCTGCAATGGTTTTAGACGTAGCAGAGTGAGGCGCGATTTAGAACACGAAGAGCATAGTAGCATTTTATAGAGGTGCCAGTGCAACCACCCGTACAGGTGAACCGCTCGCTCCATCCATCTTTAGCGGCAGCACAATGGCGCGGGCTCCTCTTGGTGGCAACTTCTCCAAGCCCACAAGGTTCTCGAGGATGAAGATGTTCGCCGCCGACACTGCTCGGTGGGCTGCATCGTCGTGAGCCGCGTCGATCGAAGGCGTATCCACGCCAACACCATATACATTCCGTTGCGTCGCCAGGAAAGAGGCCGCCTCCGGTTGTATCGCAGGGAAGTGCTTGACGCCGTTACCGTCGATGCCCATGTAGGCGCTGCGGTTAGGCCAGTGCTAAACGAGATGAACCACATGCATACGTAAGAGCTCTGCTGGTGTCCTCTTAGTCCTTATGAAACCGGCGATAGATATTATTGGCGCGTCTCCCCCCCCCCTCCCCCTCGTCCTTTTCTTTAGTTTACTGCACCACAAGAACGTTGTGTGTACGAAGTGTTGGGTAGTGCTTCCTAGTGTTCGCTAACCATCATTTCCATGTTGCCTTGCGATGTTGCCATGCTGCCTTGCAGGGGATAACACTGGCTGTCATTAAGTCTTGGATAGTGCTAGCTAAAATGATGGCTTTTTAACTGATGCTGGCTAACGGTCTGCTAGTATTTTGTAATATTGGCTATGATAGTGTAGTCTTGGCTATCCGCCCTTATAACAATGCGATGAGAGGGAGGGAGGGAGGGAGGGAGGGAGGGAGGGAGGGAGGGAGGGAGGGAGGGGGAGGGAGGGAGGGAGGGGGGAGGGGGGAGGGAGGGGTGTAGAAAGACTAACTACGAGCGTTGGCACCAAATAAATTTGTTATTGTTTTATGAAAAATTTTGAAGCTTTTGCAAGGATCATTTCAGCTTTATACAGCATTTCTGGAAGAAAATTCAGCTAAATTAGGCCAGCTAAGATACCCGACCTGGCGAGTGTGTGGAAACAGCTGCTCTGTCGAAGTGCTGTTTGGGATTAGTTGACCTCCCCTTAGTAATAATATTTCGAACAAAAAGCTAGCCTGAAATTTTCTGCCATGACCATTTCTAGTGTAAGGTCCTTTTGAGAATAGGGACCCAGTTTATTTCTCATTGAATAAAACCAGCGACACATATAAATGAAGACAACCAAGAACTATTCGCTGAACGCGAATAAATTTACCCTGGAATGTTTCGCATTAATAATAGCCCGATGTTTTACCTTGGACTGCCCGGTGTTAGTCACGAAGAGGCACCCGCTGGGAAGCGGGCCATTCCTTTCTTCCCAGCTTAGTATGTCGTCCACTGAGAGCAGGTACTCGGCATTCATTGCCACTTGTTCCCTCACGTCCACAATTGCCATTGGCAGGAACAACAACCTATCCAGTGGTATCTGCGTCGCGTCCCAGCCTCCCATGTAGAAGTGCACTGGGGAATCCAGGTGGGTCCCCCCTGTATGGCTTCTTCCATGACATCCTCTTGGAACCTGGACCGTAAGCACAAATCAGTTCAGCTCATCCCGTTTCAGGTTCCTATTTTACGACGAAAATAAAACGCCGACATTTTGAGGCATTTGCCATGGATCGTGGATATCAGAGCCGATTATTTAATTAGCGTGAAACTTAGAGCACGAATAAAAAGACGGAAGGCAGAAAAGGTAAATACACATCACATGCTGTCCGGATTAAAACCACATGCGTGTTTTGGCTTCGCGCTAAGCCATCCGGTTAGAGGTGATGCAAGGCACGCTCTGGAAGGACTTGCCTCTACAGCATATCTTGCTATTAGGGGTGTGCGAATATTCGAAAATTTGGAATAGCGAATCGAATAGCATTCTATTCTATTCGGTACTCAAATCGAATAGTACATTTTGGAAATGCCGAATATTTTTCCACTAGATTTTGAATAATCAGCACCGACGGGAGAGCCCGAAAGCAACGAAACTGGAGCAGCCAAAGGGCATTTTTCTTCTTTAATCACTGAATTACCAATATGCGTGCAACCCCCGATTTTACAAGGCTACCGACGCTATATTGACTACCGGATGGAGGTGTCTCTCAGAAAACTGCGCTCTTACACAGTGTTTACTATGCTGCATCGAAATAATGAGTTTCCGTCTTCATCTAGTGATAACTGGAGGTGGGGACTGCGGCTGCATTCATCTTCACGAATAACAACAGATGCAAGTGTTGTGCTTGCGTAAATTGTTTGTGCAGATACAGCTTTCAACACTGTTGTTTACATGCTTTGGGTGCCGAGACCCATGTTGTAATGACAGATTCATGGTTTTGTTACAGCTTTAGCTGCATGCGTGGTGTTCGGGTCCAACTTGATTAGTTTTAATATCTCAACTTTATGCATAAGCAGGCGACAAAGTATCACTTTGATTACGGTAGTCACTGCTGTATTACAACCCACCGTTACAAAATATTTCGAAGGCGCTAGTCGCTGCTATATACGAGCTTATCTCCGTTTTCATAATTGAGGTATTTTGAGTCGGTTAAAAATTAGCGTAATGTTCTTTGGTGAATGTTTGTGAATATTTGTTAAATTTTGCGGAGTTCTAGGACTTTTTTGAAAATGGTGCGGTCTTGCTATTCGAAAACTATTCGAGGCGTATTCGATTATTATTCGTATTCGATGCGGTGTCATCGCTATTCTATTCGTATTCGATTCGGTCCCAAAATTCACTATTCGCGCACCCCTACTTGCTATGATTCTGTAATAATCGCGCGCAGTTGAGATAGTAGACGTCCCCCCAAAGTATCCAAAGGTTATGTTTTTGAAGCGTATGTGTAAAGCGATTGCTTTCTCTTACGGGAATATCAAGAGGGATTTAATCATCTGCAAATAACTCGCTGCAGAGTTGCATTACATTACCTAAGTCAGCGATTTTTTTCCGTTTATGCTGGAGAGAAATGCAGCATAAATTGCCTTCACTTGAACGCACATGCTCCTGTTTGCAGCACTGCACGGATAAGAGAGCGTTATCACCTGCCGTCTTTTAACTTTTCGCCGCCGCAAGCGCTTCTATCGCATGTCAGCGACATGGAAGACAAACAGCTCGTTATCAGTGTACGTTAATAACGAGCAAATATTTCTTGGTAGGTAACGCAAGAAGCGCACCCTTTAGCAACAAGGTCGTAAAGATTGCGAAAACGCGTGTCGGCACGCATCTGTGCCGGAGAAAGGCAACGAAGAAAAAAGGAGAGTGCTTCTTTAAGCCTTATCACTGTCACGGCGGCCAGTTTCTGTTACGGGACAGTCTCTCAAAACAGGATAGCCGGTGACCTCTGCCGATGATACCATCATAACTAGCGTTTGCAGGCCGCCGAGAAGCCGACTTTACGAAACCTCTTGTCTTGCTTTCAAACACAGATGCACCGGACCCACACCATACCTAACGTACTGAGCATCTATGAGGTGCATAGAGTCCAAGATCAAGAAGGGAGCCGACAGATGGAAACTATAATATATGAGGTGCATAGTACTTTATGCTAATGAGTATATACAGATACGTGAAGTCAGGTCTCTTAACGATCAGAACTATCACAGAGAAAAGAGTTAAAAGGAAGAGAGGTTAACACGGTTAGCAAGTCCGATTAGCTGTTTTGCACCTGGGCGACGGGGTAAGTGCAGAAAAGATTAGGAAAAAGAATAGAAACTAATTTGTCCGCAAGCTACTGTTTTTCTATCAGTTCTGCTGCTCTAAAGAACTCCAGAATTTTTAAAGCACTTCAGGCGTCCGTGACTAGGGTTCAAGAGCTGTGTTTGCGTGAGGGGATGGTTGCCAGTCCTGTTTAACGTGTATAGAGGTCGTTTCTTGGTGCTCGGAAGCGAGGACATCCGCACAGAAAAACAGCAAAATCGTCTCTTTCTTCCACGCACTTAACATATAATTAAAATAATACTAATATCTGGGGTTTTACGTCCCCAAACCATCATACGAGTATGAGAGACGTCGTAGTAGAGGACTCCGGAAATTTCGACCATCTGGTGTTCTTTAACGTGCACTGCCATGCACAGTAGACGGGCCTCTAGCACTTCGCCTCCATCGAAGGGACCGCCGCGGCCGGGATCGAACTCGCTACCATCGGGTCAGCAGCCGAGCACCGTAACCGCTACACCACCGCGGCGGATCTCATAGAATTACAATCACTCGTGGTCTTACCACAACGGAAGAAACATGAAAGACAAAGTCCAGCTCGAACAAACAACAAGATGTCTAAAAAAAGCAAGTTCCTGCTAAGCGGAAAGTGTAGTGAAAAGTCTGCTATTACTCCCCTTTTTATGCCAATATAAAGGGAGACATAGCAATCAGCAGATTCTTGCAGAGAAGCAAATAGACCTCCAGTTCGGCCTTTCCCGAGTTGGTTAAGAATCTGCAATTTCTGTCGGTGGCTAAATGCGTGACTGTAGGCACAGGCTATCTTAGATTGTCAACAATTACTACACCTCAAAAGTCGCGAGAGCTCGCGGCACAAAGAGTCCGAGATGAACGCAAAATATACCGAATGGTTAAGAAATATTTATGTGGTGTCGCGTCTCTTCGTCCTTGTCTGCTAGCGCTGAATATATTTTCGAATTCAGTTAACGAACACGCCCAGAAAAATGCCATGCTATTTGCAGCATCTCAAACAATCCGTATGAAGAGCCACAAAAACGTTAGCTCGGCCTCACTCGCGCCTTATTGCCTCCTACCCCATTCTACAATAATGAACTTAACCACTTCAATTCTCATTTTTTCGATATATTCACAACGCGTTCAAACTTTTAGTACAATGTCAACGCACGGCCTTGATCTTCTTTCCTCTGTCCGTCTGTCTAGTGCTGCAGCTTGACGATGACGTATTCACATGAGACGTAAACTGAAGCTAGATCTCTTTCTTTTTCTTTTTTTTATGCGTCGCTTACGTTGCGCCTACCGTGATGTTAGCGTGAATGCTTTTGGCCTACCATCCAGCTCTGGTTGTCGTTGTAGATGGTCACGTTGAGCTTGTAATAGGCGCTGTCCGTCCCAATATACGGTCCGGTTGTCGAAGTTGTGCGACAAATCCACGACGTTGTAGTTTTCGCACAAGGGTGCCGGCACCATCCTCGGAGTACATCTCCGCGGCTCAGTTCCAAGCCCGCAGAAAGTAAACAGAATCACCGCCGCTTCACGCACAAGAAACAACCTAAGGTACTATCCGCGTCATAGTTAAGCAAATTAAAGTGCTTTTAAACCTCCTCCGTCAGGTGGAACTGAGATGAACACGAAATGAGATCGCACCAAGAAACGCAATGCTCTTTACAACATCTCCACATTGTCTTCCCTTTAACGGCTGGTTTCCTTATCGCCTACTCTCTGAACCAGGAGTCGTGTGACGTGCAGATGCGGATGCAGGATTTTTTCGAAGGGGGGGGGGGGGGGGTTAGCTAACGGGAGGTCTGATAACTCAAGCTCAATATAGGGCGTCAACACCCATACTCACCTAATGCACTTACAATTAAGTGGGGGGGGGGGGAGGGGGGAGGGCAGGGGGTCAGGACATGTGACAAGCCGCACTGACAAGGAATGAGCCAGAACCCAGCGCTGTTCGGAAGCGATAAACATCGACGCCTTCCAAGAATTTTGCGGACGGCACGAATCCCACGCGTCGTTGGTCGTTGATAACAACGAGGGGTCGTCTTTTGCGGTCCACGTACTCACTCTGAAGTGTTTTTGCCCGTGAAAGACCAGTATGAACCGAATGAGGAATCCACGAAGACGGTCCTTCTGACAGAATCGGCACTTTTGGACACTGAAGCAACCGCTTAAGGAACAATGCAGTAACTCCCTCCAGGAGCATTTTGATTTTACAAACATCGAATGCCTTGCAAACGCAAGCGTTTTACTTTGGATGTTTTACGCAGTGCTAAATTGCGCCGCAAGCTGGGTAGGCACAAATTACGAAAAATCCTTAACAAAAAGTAGTTTTCTTGAACTGCAACCAAAGCGGCATGCTATGATTTTGTTATTGTTCGTGTAAAGATATAAAAACGCAGCAAGGAGAGAAAAAGTAGCCGGCTAGCAAATGCCTTCCCAAAAATGACACCACGTCTATCCTGGAGACAGTACTGAAGGAGCGGAAAAGAGTCCAAAAAAAAAAGAACTCGATAGTCTCCTGTGCCGAATGGTCGAGCATGGACTAAGCGCGAAGTTAAGAAAGACATGCTTGAATTATTTTGATCCACTGTACCAGACTCAAGTTTGAAATGCTTGTACTCTGCGTGTTATGAGTTATGTTGGTGTGTCATATATAGTATGCAGTGTATACGACTGCAAACATCAATTATGGGTAAAAAACGAGTTCGTGTAGAACATTTTTGTCGTGCTGTGTTTGGTCGCAGTATTTTTGGCCCGCACTGTTAATTTACTTACTTCACGTTTTTTCGAATATAAGTTGGTTTTAGAATCGGCGCATGCCCTATGTACGATCCTTCTTCATCCAAATATGAGCGCTGTATATAATATAGCATGAACGCGCATCTAGCTAGCTTACTTGGTATGTATCATGCTGGCAAACGATGGGCGTTAGGGTTGTTGATGGCAATGTTGAGTGTTTCGTTAAAAGGATGCAGTAGATGCAGTGACGGTGTCTAGGATTGCAGCTTTTGTTAACGAGTTGGTGAAAAAAGTTCAAGGCACAACGTTTTCGAAGGCGAAATGGTATTACACCTCGCTACCTCTCAGGATGAGCGAACAGTAGGAAGCCCATTCCAGACAAAGCGCATACAGCGTCTCTTGGAATCTGTTAGCAGCCGCAAGTTTGCAGTTTGTATATAAGGGTCCAAGAAAGAGGTCGTATTCTAATTCTGGCATAATAATTCAGAAGAAGGCTGGTAGTGATTTCATATTTGTCTTTCAAAAATCACGATTTGAGAAAGCAAAATACATATGTTGGCAATATGACGACACATAATAGATATTTAGGGCTCATTTCTAAGTAATTAGCATATGCATCGGGCAATAAAATATCACATGTCATGCTCTGCAGTAGGCATTATAAGGAGCATTTCGCGATTACCAGCCGGCGTCCTTTTGCGTTTCCGTAAAACGTTACGGAGGAACAACCCGTTTCCGATGAAGCAATCAGTTCCGTCTGTGGAGCGAGCTGAGAACCTCGTTCACGTGAATGCAACAGTAGCGCATTGCACTTAAGAGCGCGTTCAGAAAAGACGATGCAACGCCGTTTACATCTAGCCCATTACCTCTCATAAATTGCCCTGAGAGCGACGCGCCACATAGTGTCTCATAGGGGAAATGCCGGTGCATCGGGCTCATCAGGCGCGTACTCTACTGATAGGTTAGGGGGCCGACGAACGTTTATAAAGGACGCCCGCAGCTTAACGGCTTAACCAGCGCGGCAGCATCGCAGCTTATTCCTTCCTAACTTTTCTCATTCCCACGCGCCTGCGTTCATGCTTTTCATGAGTCGACTCAGACCCGTAAATCTACTATCGCCAGGTGCATTAGTGCGACGGCCCTTCCAAGCGCATTGCCACTATAAATGCGATGCGATGCAACACTGTCGATGCTTGTAAATGTGGCTTTTGGCTGACAACAGAAGCAACGCGAGAACGATGTTGAACCGATAGCACCAAGGCGAAGTGCGACGATTAATAACATTTTTGTAACCCGACGAAGAAGCTTCCCGGTGATGTGCTGCACAGGTTACATAATTTTAAATGTTCACGTTTTTCCTGTGAGTTTGCACGCAGAGAAACACAGTGATGTCACGTGAACGGGCGATGTAAGATGCTTGTCGAAGGGAGCAGTCGTGCTTGCACATGTGCGCAGATAAGTACGACACATTACCAATATATTTAGGTCGCCACTCCCGCACAATGCGGGAGCCTATGAGCCACACAAGGTACACGCGAAGGTATGTTTATTCTGTATGTAGATACAAAGTAACGTCGGATCTGCGTAAGTCACAGTTCAGCACTTGTAACTGATGCACTGAACGCACGTGTAGCATTTAAAGCAGAGCGAATTTTATGGATTTAAACGTCCTATGAAATTGTCGGCGAAACTGGGGACACAGCGAGTCCTTCTCTGTGTCCCTACTGTCCCCTGTTTTAAGCCCCGCAGGTACAATTCGCGCTCTATGGACCTAGTGGATAAGTTGAATGGTTGAGATTTATAACGAGCTCACACGCTTATTCCTGAGAACTTGCGTTGTTCTTCAAGCGCTTTCCAAAATTCTTAGAGATGATGATGATGATGACGATGCAAACTTTATTTGGTCAGAGAAGACGCAGGGGAGACCACGCGCCACCGGCTAGTAACGCTGCATTTTGAAGATGAAGAAAAGAGGCCAATAGCGAGCTCTGTGTGCTTCAAATACGATTACTGCTAAACGTACCTTCGTGTGTCCCGGCCAATCTCGTCACTATTGCAAATGTTGCTTGGGCGCCTACATCTTCGGTGATATTGAGGGGTTGTCAAAAGTGACTACGGCGTGATATGGCGGGACTGAATTTCATTAGAATGATTATCCAAAATTGTCTTTCGATTTATTTTGGTTGTGCAGCATTTCACTAGTATACCAGGTACACTTAAACAACTCAGTTCACGGATACATAGTAGAAAGGGAGCGCTTTCTCAGCCGCCTGATGCAAGTGTTCACTAGTCTGCCATCCTTCTGCACAGAGCTTCAGCGTTATAGGGAAGGATTTTGTCCACATCATCGCTATTGTCCCCACTTAAGCCTGCCTTCACCTACTCTTGCAAATGGCGTCTATGCTAGGGCTTCACTTTTAAGGAAGCACCGCTTATCACACCCACTACAATTTTTTCCCGCGACTGGCAAAATATACTGGTGCGGGCCAAACTCATTACCCTTTCTTTCTTCGATCGCTTGTTCACCGCTATAGTACGTAAGTATAGCACAAGCTGGCTCTTACATATCATCTGAATATTGCAACGAGCTTCTATTTTTAACACACCGACGCAATAACGTCGGTGGCAGGTGCATGATTCACGACATTCACGTTTGTCCTCCTTTCTCACCACTCGCGACATCAGTGGCACACATATCGCATCTGCGAATCAGCTGCATTTGTTCGCCGGTCAGTGCACTCGTGCGGTGAGTGCACAGCTGAGAAACAAGCACACGTTCTGTTGTTACGGACGTCGATAATATAAATTCATGCACTCAATGGCAATATTCTTGGACAGTAGCATATTCTGTGCCAATTGGAGGTTAATGCCTCAAAATGTACGAGGACAGCAACAAACAGCTTCACTGCAGGATAAAGAGAAATACATTTTGGTCCACTTGTGCCTTAATGTACCGCGAAAGCGGTCACGTGGGACGCGTTCGCGCGCATATAACGCGCAAGCTTGTGTCGAGTCACATAAAAAATTTCATGCTTTTTGGAAAGTGCGACTTCACGCCATTCGAAATTCCGGACTGGAAAGGCAGGGAGGAACTATTACAGGTGAGGAGACCATCTTTTAAGATGTCTATAGATACTTTAGCCACACCGCAACTTTTCAGATTCATGTGTTAGGTGGGCGTGGCGCGGAAATACTACGCATATCCGACGATTAAGAAAAAAAAAGAATTGAGTAAGTTGAAAATCACGCATTCGGACTAGAGAAAATGCGGCTAAAAGAACAAACCATCTACATTGCAGAGTATACAAGAACAGGCTTCAGTGGTGTCACGCATTTTTTTTTATGTAACCTATGTGCAATAGACCGATCTCACCGCGAGTTTCACTACGCCACCGCTGCCGCAGTGCATGCGGTACTTGTAGTACTCGGTACGTTCGCCTACAGCTGGTGCATTGGCGAGCTGCATAACGAGCTTTAGCGGCCTATTTGGAGGAATTGCGATGGCTGGGTTGACATGCTGTGTACTGGAATGCTACAACAGGAGCCTGAAGCAAAATGACTCGGATTTTGCGTGTTCTCAAAGGATTTCAAGCTCCAACAGGAATGTGTGCGACAGTCAACGAAGTCGGACAGAGAGGCAACTACCGCGCACTTTCTTGTTCAACGTGTTCGTGAACTCCCTGTGCACGATGCATCATGGTTTAGCAGTGCCCTATTGCGTCATAGCAACCTTGCTGCGCGAACGATGGACCGATCAGCGACAGCAAAAGTTCATATAACACGAGCTGGATCCCCTTGCCGGGCCAATCACCGCCAGCGGCGACAGGTTGGATACAACGTCCTTCCGGGTCAACAGATATCGCTTTAATATATAGGGAGACCTAAACGACTTCACCAATGCGATGACGACTGTCAAGCATCTAGCATGAACGAGACCTGTGATACAAGTCAAGATTTAACTGCATGCTGTGCACAGCTCGCGCCGTGGAGCGCACAGCGAAAACTCGGCCGTGCCGGTATCGCAGCCAACTCCGCCGCCGGATTTCCCTGTTCCTTTCAATATGCAATATTATTGTGAACGCATCGTAAAGCGGGCAACAGCGGTAGCAAAGCTGGATTTTTATGAGCGTAGGCTATTAACCGTACACTGCCGTTTCGAAGCGGTAGGCCTAGCGCGACGATACCGGCGCCGAGCCACCGGCTGAGGCTGCCGCCGCCAGCCGGAGCGAGCTGCTACTTATCCGCCGCATTGCGTGTGCCGCCAAAATCTCTTACTGACTCATCCATCTCTTGTACAGCAGGAAATATTATGCCATTTACGAGATTTTCGTGATTAACCTTTGCCAAACGGCATGAGCGGCCAGTCACTGTTCAGCGGACGCGCCTCTAACCTGCTCACGGCGACCGTTTTATCTTCATTCACATTTAACTTATTACGGTGATCGAAGTCCTGCGTTGACAACACAGTCTACATGGAAAGTTCGCTTCGACAAAAAAAAAAGCGCAATAAGCTTCTTTTTTTGGTCCCCTTCGGCTTTTTTTTTTTTCTCCTGTTGTCGTATAGCGGAGAGCTCTGCGCAGTTTGGGCAAGTTATTTTCCGGATACTGTAGCTTGTGTCGCTTGCGTTCACTGAAGAAGATATTTGCTCTCATGACGACGGGAACGTGATTTCTCATTTTTTATTACTAATATTTATTCAGCAAAACGAGGCAAGCTCATCAACCCGACGAGACCACCTCGTCACACGTAGGCACTATCAACTGTTCTTTTTTTTCTTTTAGCGCTAGGATGCAGTTAATCCGAAATAAAATAACATACGTTGGAGGTGCGGACACAGTTTTCCACCGCGTTCGATCGTCTTGCGTGTCGAGGATTGGTGCAAAACGCCAATATACCTGAAACACGCAGCAAGCAGCCGCACCAGCAGCGCTCCGAGAACTACAACTAAGATGGCGACAGTGCCACTGTCGGAAACTCGCGCATGCGCAGATGGTCTGGTGGGATCGGTCTATTATCGTAAATGTGAAATTATTGACTACATTTTCATGCTGCCAGGGCTTCCGAGCGACTAGTTTGTGATGCTACATTAGAAAAATTTCCCCCCAAAAGTTCGAAGGTAGGTAGTTAAATCCTAAACAAAAATGAAGGAGTAATCTGTGATTTAGTGATCAGTTCGCACACGCGTATCCAAGTACAACAGCACAACTGGCTCTTTATCTTGGTAGATTTGTTGAGCCCTCTCACTGGCGTAGCCAGTGGGGGGATTGAGATTTCCCGTAATATTTAATTTCGCGAGTGTATATAAACCACACAAACGCACCCCCCCCCCCCCACCAAAAAAAAAAACACTATATCTGTCTACGGTACTGAGCCCCGTTATTCTTACATACGCGAAATGACGCCTCGTGCAATTGATATAGACGTACATTCCAGCCAGATTTCTTAGTCTCTGAACGCAACTCCATTTATGATAAACATTTTTTTCTGTCAATGAGATTTGCCTAAATTATTCAACGAAATATTTAAAGAGCCGCGCTAATGAATAGCCCTGCATATGCGGGGAAAGACTACACGTTCAGAGTAGTTTGGCACGCTATCTACTAACGCAGTACGATAACCACGAGCCACCACAAACCTGGATTTTGCGTACTGACACCAAGTGAACATTTGTCGGTCAATTCTGTCAAATCATGCTTGCTTTACCCAAAAAGTTTCTCTGTTTTGGCAGGTATACGCGTGGCTGACTTCTGGTATTCTGTATTGCATATGATGCAAACCACATTAGTTATTGGTCCGCGTCTTTGTAGATATTTCTGGAGTTGTGCAAACGAAAAAAAAAAACGTTTATTGATAATTAACGGCTACCTAATACATTATAGCGAAACGGTGGAGCACCTATTCGAACAGCCACATTTGTGCATGTGGTGTACAGAAAATCAATAGCACTGCAAAGGTGTTTCCACTTGCTTGTGTTGTTTCTTATCATAGACTTGTATCGCAGCGTACAAAACACAGAAGAAGGGAAGAACAGAATGAGACACACTGTGACACAAACCTTGTTCTTTCTTCTGCCCTTCTTTTACGCATGACGATAAAGGGCATTTATAACTGCATATAAGTGGTGTACGAAAAGGTAATTGAAGGACCACTTGCTTGCTCGTGGAGAATTCTTTAAGCAGAGCAGATTAACTAAGTACTGTTGCTAAATAACTCACAGCACTGATAATGCTTCTGCACAAGTAATGAGTTGATCATAAATTCCTTATCCACGTTGTACCAGCGCCTTAATTCTCTCTTCCTCCCTCCCTTTCAGATGCAGTTCGCCGGTTTAAGCGCAGGGGCTTTTCACACTATGTGCATTCTTGCTGAGTGTGACGAAAAATACCGACGTCCTGCTGTTCCATATGAACTATGCAGGCACTACGACTTGGTTGACCTTTCGTACAATTTCAACAACGAAACACTGTACTGGAACGAGGATGAACAATTTACGTTGAGAATGACAATTCCCAACTCCACGGAAGCAGGATGGTATGGAATGAAAGCTTCAACTTCTGAGACGGGCATTCCGATGCTACTTCATGCAGTGATCTGGGTTTGTGGGAAAATCAGTAGGGCTAGTTCTGGAGCGAAAAATTTGCACTGTGCGCTGTCTACTAATGAAGTCAAGGGCCGAATATTTGTCGCTATTTACTGTCTATTAATGCGCTAAAGATTCAAAGGATTTGCACTGTGCAGTGTTTATTAGTGTTAAAGTGTCGATGAATTTACACTGTTTACTGCAATGTACGCTTGAAAGGGACGAAAATTCGCTCCACGTACTGGCTACTAGTGATTTGGGCAGCCGTAGAATTTACACTATACACTTTATTAGTCTCGTAAAGGGCCGGAGATTTTACACTATGCACGGTATATTTGAGCGCTGAAGCTGTGTATTAGTGTTTTAAAGGGCCGAAATTTTTATACTATGAATTGTGTGTTAGGCTTTTAAAGGACAGTTGGCGTGGCCCTATCCCTCTTAGCATGACGTGGCAGGTTCGGCCATTAGCCGCAATTTATTTTGGCGTGCAATTGCAAAGGCCTGCTCAGGAAATGTGAGCCCATAGAAGTTCACTATAATTGGTTGCTCGTTGGGCTTGTTGGTACGGCATATGGAGTAGCGCAATGTCAGTGGAGTAGCGCGTCCTTCACTGAACGGAAGAAACACGATCCAAAGCTCACGTTCAATTAAACTACAAGTTTATTTCAACAGCAGCAAAACGCATGCCCTAACCTAGTGGCTCACTCTACACGTGCTCTGATCTCGTAAACAAACACGCACGCGCGAGAAAATTAAACATTATTTCCCTGACCAGCTTGTTTACGCGAGGGGGGGGAGGGGGATGACCACCTCAGTCCAAGTGGCCATGGGCTTAGGATCATATTCTAGCCCTGTCCCAAAAAGAAAGAAAAAGCTAGTAGTGCAAAGACTAAGGAAGATGCGGAGATGGGGCGTTGCTCTCCCGTTTTCCCTCCTGCTCACCCTCACTTTCCATTTCCGCCTATTGCTGTACTATACTATACAAACAGCTCCACTACGTGAGACCTCGGAGGTGCGAAGCACGGTGTTTCCCATAGGGACCGTCAAGAGCAATGAGAGGACAGCGTCGCAGACAGCGTCCATCGTATAAACAGAGCTTTTCCTAAGCCAACGCACCGTCTTATTTGCCACTCGGAGAAGCCCACGTGGCGTTGTCTCTCGAGGGCAAGCGCGCGTTCTCGCGAGCGTTTCTTGAGAGAACGCACCGTCATATTTGCACTTGCTTTACCGTGACGGGCTACGACGACAGGAGACGCCGGCAGCCCGAGCGCATAACGTGCTTCGCACCAAAACGCGGCAGTGTGACACCTGTGGTAAACGCATTTATGGCTTGCGCAAATGTATTAGGTCGTGTGTAATGCGATAGAATAGTTTCATGGTGCATGTGTGACCATAGAGACAAGTTATCCTGAAGGGGGAGACTTGGACACGCTGGTATAGCTCTTAAAAATATTACCCCGCACAAGGAACAGATACAAACGAATAAACCACACAGAGTGATGTGTGTGTCCTTCTACCCTTGTCCCTGCTTTTCGCGCTGTTGTATTGTGTTGACGATTCACCTGGTCTTAGCCTTTCGTTCGGGATCTTGATCAGAATACGTGCTTCGCTAAGAGGAGCCGGCAGGCGAACTTGCTGCAGTTAAATGCGGGGAAATCATAGGCCTGCTCTATGGTTAGTTTAAAACGATGTTCATGTCGATTATATTATTGCGATAAAATTATAGGACACTCTAGGCGGATTTTCGCCATCGCCGTCGCCGTCATGTTCCGGATATGTATATCTATTTATATGTATCAAAAACGCGTAAATAAAAGTTAAGCAGTAGAAAAGTTCCGAAGCACCCACCGGGGATTCGAACCTCCTTTGTGGCGTGCTGCGAGTATCGAGCTGCTTGTCGTTCTTCGTGTGACATTCCAATTTTGCTATCGCACTCACTGCTTCGTGTTTGCAGCGATTTTTCTTTAGACATACTCCAGAATGGCGAAAATAACGTGCCACTCCGCTTCTACGCTTCCGTTTGCAAGAGGCCTAACCATCTGGCCGAATAATTTACTATTCTGACACACTCTAGGCAAAAAGGAGTGTTTTACAAATCTTTGGGCCACACTGCACTAATCCTCATGTGGCTTCCTTGCCTCTCTTTTTTGGAAAACTGCGCACTCGTTACTTTCCTTTCAAGAGGCTGATAGCAGCACGCCGTTCGTGACGGCCAAAGAACTCTGCGATAACGCAAGAATAGCGCGCCAGATAGACGACAGTTGTTATTGTGGGGCAGAAAAAGTACTTCCCAAATACGCCTTTTTTGGCTTAGAGTGTATCTTGCTCCGCATAACATTGGTATGGGGTACAGGACACCTTTACAGCACCCTATGTACCTTCCTGGGCGGGTGTATGTGTTTTTTAATGGGATTGTTGTGTCTGTTTACTAGCCATTAGCTGATTGCACGAAGAGAACGAATAGGCGAAAGCGCTAACGAATGTTTCTTTTCTTATGGTCCAGGTTTCAAGTAGACGCGATGGAAGAACCGATTCACGGTGGGACTCACCTGGACTCACCTCTGCATTTCTATAAGGACGGCTGGGATGCTTCTCAGATACCACTGGAGAGGCTGCTTTTCCTGCCGATAGCAGCCGTGGACGTGCGACCACGAGTACAGTTGAATCCTGAGTACCTCCTATCGTTGACGACATCTTAAAGTGGGAATATATTACGGACGCCTTCCAGAGGGCTGCCTTTTCCTGGTTCACACTGGGCACTCTAAGGTGAAGACCCAAGGGTGTAAATTCTGTACGCGTTACTTAGCATCCGCCCAGGTTTCCCGAATATTTTCTTCCTTGCGACGTAGCCATGAAACGGGCTTAATATTTGTGCTTTTAGGCTGTTTTCCATTTTACCCTCCTGGGCGACAAAGAATTCTCCACTCCTAATCGATAGCCTAGGCGCCTCGCAACGGCCTGATGACCATGATGGCTTTCAATTTGAAATTTGTTTCTTCTAAGAACCAAAGAGCCATTTGGCCTTTAGTGGATGATCCCAGTGAGTTTGCCCATGCCTCGAAAGCGTGGTCTTATTCAATGTGCTATATCACCATCCTAACGTACTTCCGCAACCTTTAAAATAGAGAATGGTGGCCGAGGGTAAACGGTCACTGATGCTGTCCTCGCATAGCGTAGTTAGCGCACTCGTAACGACACACCGCCGTATTTATTCCCAGACGACCAGCACTGCTTGCACTCAATAATGCTGGCTAATGTCGAGTAAATCTTGCTTATTGGTGATAAAGATGGCTAAATTGTTGCTGCTGTTGGCTACTGTTGTCTACTCTTAGCTACCACTGTTATAACAGAATTATTGTATAAGGTCATCAAAAACAAATACTGTGTCGCTGGCGCAGTCGATATGCTCTCGCAGTTACATAGACAACAGCCTAAGTTGGTTCCAGATGTTCTTGGTTCTGTTTGTTCTTCTCACGCAGCACTGGGCCGACCGCATGGCATACATGGGGATCGACAGGAACGGAGTCAAGCACTTCCCATCGCTTCACCCGGAAGCCGCGCGCTTCCTAGCCACGAAACGCAGCGTTTACGGCGTAGGCCTGGACACACCATCTGCCGACGCCGGCGACGGTTCTGCCGCGCATCGAGCACTGATGAGCATCAACGTGTTTGTCCTGGAAAACCTCGTCGGCCTGGAAAAGTTACCTGCCCGAGGAGCGTATGCCCTCGTGATTCCGCTTAAACTCGACGGTGCCAGTGGTTCGCCAGTACGCGTGGTCGCTTTGGTACCGTGAGGGGTTCAGCAGGAATTGCGCGTCATTATGGTAATACGAATCAACTGAACAAAATAGAGATAGACGAGCACGGCTTGCGTTATTCGTTTGTTTTGACATGTTTGAAGGAACAGAGCCGCCGGATCGGTCTGGTTGACGGGAATTTACTACGTTTCTACAAGTCCGAATTCTTTTTGGATAGTGCATAGTGCGATTTATAGTTACTGCGTGTCTCACTACTACAACATTGATATTGTAAACTGTAGCAACACATGTACATATAAGTAAAGAAAAGTACACACTAGCTATGACCACTAACATTTCGCAGTTTAGCGATGCGTGCCTACAGTGAAACAAAAATCGCATGGTCCCTCACGATTTCGCCGAAGACGAGCAAAAGGCGGAAGCCATGTTATTCTTACTCTTTATCTTTTTAGTCGATGTGATCGCGGTTAAGGCCATCGAGGTTACGCCTTTCACTGCTATGCAGTGAAAGCCCTAATCACGATGTCCTACATTCTGCGATCTTCGTTAGTGCATGAATGAACCAGCCTGATGTATCTGTGGTAAAACTACTTGCCGTATGCTTTCGCTGTTTTTAAATGCGAAGCATTTCTTAGCGAACCTCTGGCACTTTGAGCGTTTCTATCTATCTATCTATCTATCTATCTATCTATCTATCTAGCCGCCTACGTCTCGGTGCTCTCATGGTCGCCTCCTTAACCCAGTGTAGACCGAAATTGGCATTGGGGTAAGAGGATTTGACGAATATGATTGTCGGGTCATGACATGAATAATGTGAAAATCCTGTCGTGTACGTCGTCAAACCCTTTCCACTCGACACGTGTGGCACATACCCGTTTGCCACGGGCCGCGGTGTACGGGTATGCGCCGCAGGTGATTGACAGTTTATATCTCACCAGGAACGGCGAGAACAGACATTGGTAACTTCAATGCGAGAGCGTTAAGAAAAACCAACATCGGCAGCGTTGACTTGCCGAATGGAAAGAATGAAAATTAGGATCCCAGCAGGAATTGAACCCAAGCATTCTGCGTTGCAATCTGGTATTCTACCACTCAGCCACGCCAGGTCTATAAACTGGTTTGGAAAAACAGCCTACGCAGGCGTAATATCGGTGCAACGTCAATTGTGTTTGTGGTGCTTGCTATCTAACTTACAAGAAGCAATGAGCACTACATGATACTCCTACGATGTGTACTCCTACGATACAGGCTTCATATCAGATTATCGTCTGTGGTTCCAGTGCTCGACCCCGGAGGAATACTTTAAGGAAAGTTACATATGATATCCACATCACCGCACCGTAAAGTGCACTTCGTCCACCAGAACGACGCAGTGTCATCTTCATTTCTTACGAGGCTGGGCGATGGCCTCATGCTCACCGAGTATGATGCCAGATTGACTGACAGCCGCTTTGTAGACTAGGCTACGTAGGCAAATACGCCTAGGTATCACTACATTTTAGCTTACTGCATTTGGTGTTGGTAACACCTATGTTGCTGGTGGCACCGTTACAGCAACTGTAGACTACTGGGTATATAATACATGTGCGACTCTTCAAAATATGTGTGTGCGTATACCATTTGCACATTTCTCTAGCGTCATTCCCTAACATTTCGCTCAATGAGAAAAATTGCGACACAGTCACCTTCCTGCGCATGCTTCGCATAACATCGATTCCCATGGTACGTGGGATCTGTTTAGTTTTTAATCCCATCCTTGCGCTAACGGTATAATATCATTTCCTAGATGTGTTGTCAGAATAAACTGCTACTGTTGGGGCTAAAATAGCCTAAGTTGTCGTGATTTTATTACGGTACTTTTCTCTAGTATTAATGAAACGCTGCAGATTTCTGGGCCTCCTGTGCCCTGCGACATATTCAGATATCATGTTTGCAGATCCTAAATTTTCAGATGATACAGAGCTATAATACTTGTTTTTTATTAATGATATACTAGTGAGAGATCCCGCGACACTTCTGAATGCATTATTGTATCTGAAGAGGCGTAGGCTTTTGCCTGCAGCGACTCATGTACTTCCGATTATTTCACTCATTATAGACTGTATTACATAGAACATGTGGGTCCCGCCACATTGGGCTGTTAAACCAATATTTTCTCATTTTTGTATTTCACGGCGTCAATTGATAAGGTAAACAAGCGTCGAAGGTACCAAGCCAAGCGTTATCATGCGTACACGTGAACCATAGCACTGTTCGTTCATTTGTTAAGCTACAAAAAGGCAAGCTTAACAGCCAAGTATGGCGGCACCAAAACCCGTCCGTAAAGTCGTCATAGTTTTCATTCTTTCTGATATCAGTGTTCATGGCACCACGAGAAAGCATGCAAACCACTTATCGCTACATTTGCAATTGCATAATATTAAGCTCTAAATTACAAGATGATGAAACTGCAGAAAGATGCGTGAGGAATATTTTACGCACGCAATGCTGAACAACCTGAAAAAAAAATTCGGCAGATCCCACGTACCGTGGGAGTCGATGTAATGCGAAGCATACGGCGGGAAGCTGACTGTGGCGTATTTTTTTTTACTGAGCGACACGTTACACAAGGACGCTAAAGATTTGTATAACTTTTATACGCACACATATATGTTGAAGAGTCGCACATGTGTTATATAACCAGTTGTTTACGGTTGGGTAACCCTGCCAATGGCAATGTGGGTATTACCAACCCCGGAAGCGGTAAGCTGATATGTAGTGCTTATACGGGTCCCGGAACGGACGCACGTTTCACGAACCCATGTGCATATGTGCAAGAAGTTCTTTACAGTTCTTGAACAAGGACATCATCAACGTGATGAGTGAGCACCAGCTAGTGGTCATGACTTGTTATAGGATCCGGTCGTGATGGTGGTGACGAGGGTCCATGTGTAGTGAGGTATGTGGTATAGTAGAGCTGTTGGAATTCGTGGATGCCTCGGTCATTTCGTCGACAAATTGTCTGTCGACATAGCCGGTGACATGTCGGAACCTGAGACCAACCTTCGCGTTGGTGAGGTATAGGCCGTCGAGGCTGGTAGGCCTGGATAGTGCTACGTAGACCAACATCAGTGGATGGTGTTTGTCGTATTCGTAGACTACCTGGGCGCATGTGGTCTACGTAGTCTAGTCTACAAAGCGGCTGTCAGTCAAACTGGCATCATCCTTGGTCAGCATGAGGCCATCGCCCAGCCTCCTAAGAAATGAAGAGGACACTGCGTCGTTCTGGCGGACGAAGTGAACTTTACGGTGCGGTGATGTGGATATCATATGGAACTTTCGTTAATGTATTCCTCCGGGGTCGAGCAATGCTTCAATATAGCTTGCTGAATCATAGAAATAAAACGCAATGTTTCTTAGACTGGCATAAAAGCTGACTCAGCACTAGAACCACAGACGTTAATCTGATATGATGCTTGTATCGTAGGAGTACGTATCGTAGGAGTATCATGTAGTGTTTATTGCTTTCTTTCAAAATTAGGTAGCAAGCACTACAACCACATTTGACGTTGCACCGGTATTACGCCTGCGTAGGCTGTTTTTTCAAAGCAGTTTGTAGACCTGGCGTGGCTCAGTGGTAGAATACCTGATTGCCACGCAGAATGCTTGGGTTCGATTCCTGCTGGGATCCCAATTTTCATTGTTTCCATTTGTCGAGTCAACGCTGCCGATGTTGGTTTTCCTTAACGCTCTAGCATTTTAGTTACCAATGTCTCCTCTCGCCGCTCCTTCGTAGATATAAACTGTCAATCACCTGTGGCGCATAGCCGTACACCGGGTCCCTTCGCAAACTGGTATGTGCCACACGCGTCTAGCGGAAATCGTTTGACGACGTACACGACAGGACTTTCACGTTATTCATGTCATGACCTAACAATCATATTCGTCAAGTCCTCTTACCCTCCCATGCCAATTTTGGTCGACACCGTGTTAAGGAGGCGACCGTGAGGGCACCCAGACGTAGGCAGAGGGATAGATAGATAGAAACGCTCAATGTGCCAAAGGTTCGCTAAGAAATGCTTCGCATTTAAAATGGCTGCCACACGAAGCTCGATACACAGCGAAGGTGATCGGTCTCATGCTTACTTATTGCTGTATATAGCCATAACTTGGCTTTAGCGAGGTGAACTTGACTTGAAATGGCTGTAACGCTGTTGAAATTTCGCTTTAGCTTGGCTTCAACTGTTGCTTGAACTTGACTGAAGCGGGGTTGAACTGTGCTTTTACGGCGCATGAGACCGATCAGCTTCGCTGTGTATCGAACGTTGCGCGACTTGGTGCAAGCTTTGAGCCATTTTTTCAACAATTAGAGAGCGAAGTTCACAGAGCACGTACTCATATGCCACGCATTCCGGATCTCCTCGGCGCCGTCGATCTCGTTCTCGCGTAGCGGCCAGCCCTGCTTCTCGGATCGCGGCTTCTTCCTCGGGAATGCGATTTTTAGCTTCGGACGACCCATGGATTCGTATGGTTAGGCGCGAGCTGTACACTTCTTCATTTTTTTGTAGACCAGTGGTGAGTATTGCAATTTACCCAATTTATGTGGCACATATTCGTTTATGATCATGATAGTTTTTTGTTCGTCCGACAAGAAAGAATCTGCTAAACAGCTTCGCTGTTCAAAATTCGCAGCAGCACCGCGAACCGGCAGTGTAAATGAACTTTGTGACTTTTATTTATTATTGTAAAACTATGCATTTTGTTGACCTCTTATGAAACTGCCTGTGTATATATTATCAACAATGTGTAATGTTATTTCTGTCGTCCGTGCTCTATGAGTGTGCATTCGGGTGCTAGGGTCCCGTCAGGCAGAGCACATCTGCCTTTTGCCCTTGTATCCAAGACATTTTTTGTCTGAAAAAAAAACTTGATTGGGTGCATTTCTTAAAACCCTGAAAACATTTTACCCAGAAAGGCGGTTTTTGAAGCCCTCAAAAAGTCAAAGCAGACGGGAAGCCTTCTCTATTACGGCACACAACTCCCTGATGAGATCTACTCACGATGTCCTTCCTTGGTCTAGTCAATGGTGCTCATATCAACGCTGAACGTTTACCTCGCGATTTAAGCTACGCTATAGGTAAATCTCATTAAAACGAGATCGGAAGAAACAACTGTAAACGAATTCTTCACACACTCGCTGCTACAAGAACAAAAATAGGGCCCCTAATTGCAAAGAACGCAATCAAAATTGAACTGTCCTTAAATGCAGCTATCAGCAAACCGTGATGTTAGACAAAACATAGGTTAAAACTGACCCATGCCAGGACCTGTATTGAGCGAATGGATAAGTGAACATGGCCATACGTCTTTTTTATGTTTATTTGGGTATATTGAATATGTGATGATTGGGCTCTCCGCAAGGTGGTGAAGAGGTGCCGCGGCTGCGGGCGTCAGGGTAAAGTAGCGACAACGCGGACGGGGCGCCGCTGGCTCCGAGTATCTTCATGGGAAGGATGACAGCCGTTGCCCCCTTAGCCGGCACACGCGAGAGGCAGGCCAAGTTCTCTGTAGTGTACAAGCTAGCAGCGGCGAGGATCTTGTGAACAGTTAGCTCCGGATAGTGATCCAGTGAAGGCCCGTCCAGACCGATCCCGTACGGACTCCGCTCGCTTGTCAAAAAGGTTGCCGCATCAGGAGCGAGGGAGGGAAAGTGTCGGTCTCCATTCTCGTCCAGTCCCATGTATGTCGTCCGATTCGGCCAAAACTATTCGCCGGAAGATATAGAAAACACAAGATGGGACATCCACTCACACAGTGACACAAGATTAGCCGAGTGTGTGTGGAGGTTATATGAACAAAATATGTGCCGTAGACAGGCTGGCCGACGTTTCGATAGGTGAACCTATGTTTGTTAACGACTTACCCCTTTAAGATTAACACGCCAAGAATGATGAGGCACCTTTAACAAAGAAATGTCCAGCTATCGAAACGTCGGCCAGCCTGTGCGAGGCACTATTTCGTTTTAAAACCTCTATAGCGCATTGTGTTTGCACCCTTCGGTGCCCGCCTTTAAGATTGGTCGTGTGATATCACGCCACCCGCCAGGGTAGGTTTGCGACTTGTCCGCCCCGCGGTGGCGTCGTGGTTACGGTGCTCGGCTTCTGACACGAAGGTAGTGGGTTTGATCTCGGCCGCGGCGGTCGCATTTCCATGGAGGCGAATTGCTAGAGGCCCGCGTACTCTGTGATGTCAGTGCACTTGATAGACCACCAGAAGGCCAATATTCCGGAGCCCACCACTACGTGGTGCCTGATAATCATATCGCGGCTTTGACTCGTAAAACCCCAGATATTAGCTTTGCGGCTAGGGTTTGGAGCATCAGTGGAGATTGAGTGCAAAAGCACTCGTGTATATATTTAAGTGCGCTTTAAAGAACCTGAGGTGGTCAGAATTAATACGGGGCCCTCCACTGCGGCAAGACTCATAGTCTTATCGCGGTGTTGGTGTACGAAAACACAGAAATATATGTATTTTTTAATGTCCTGTCCTTCGCCACGCCTGCAGAACATGTGCCATTACGTTAGGCACTATAAGAAGCAGCAAACATTGCCTCTTTGACGCCCGTGCTTAGTACATGAAGCATGTGTTGTTTTTTGGACATACTTGATGAAGACGGGTTTGCGCGATACACAACCATGGACCAAAACCTACGAGAGGGCTCAGCACTCTTTTGCTCAGCAGAGCACAAAACATGCTACAGCTGGATCACCCACTTTCCTTCATGCTGCGAAGGCTGCTGAGTCACATATCACACCAACGTACATCTGCGACTGCGGTGCCTCACCAGCAAACGAACGATGCATCACAGTGACCCCTTATACGCCTGTGACCTGCCTAAAAAAAGACAGCTGCATAGAGTATTCATATCCATATGTCTGCTCCAAAAACAGACAAAACAGTATTATAAACTTATCCGTTAGAGCGTCTAAAACGGTCATATTTTACGTATCGATTTAGAGCTTAGGGGAAGCTGTTAGATTGACTCACGAGAGACACAAATTGTGTTACGCACGAATCAGTCGTATGTTTATAGGAACTTTTTTACGGTTTACGATGTGTTATTGGACGCATGTGGGAGAAATGTGATATCGTTTTTCATTGGTGAGTTAGAGTTCTAAATTATAGATTCTACATAATATATTTAAATTTATGCATTGTATATATTCATTTTCAACAATTAAAAGGAACATTGGCGTCTTATGTAAAAAAATGTTGAATTTCCGATTATTTTTTCTAAGCAGCAACTGACATATCGGAAAATTCGTTTCTCTGTTCCCATATGATAAATTGATACAAGGGTCGCCTAACCATGCCTCCTCTTAAGTTCTTAGCAGGAGCTCTTTTTTCTTTTTTCTTTTGAAGCTTAAAAAACCGGCATTCGGAATAGAAAACATGACAATTGAAACACGTCATAGTTCAATCATACGCACTACTCTGCACTGTCCAGTGTCAACAACAAGAGGCAGCCATCAGGAACTCTTCCGTAGCGGCTTTCCCAATCGTGTATGTCAGACAATGTCACAATGTATTCGGGGTCGGCTTCAACCTTCGACTGTACGTCCAGCTTTACCATGGGCACATGCATAAGACGCTCAATTGGAATGTCCGCCACAGACCATCCGCCATTGGCGCAATGCAATGGCGCATCTATGTGTGTACCACCGTGCGTTGCTCCGAGATGTTGTCGATCTGTTTCCTAATAAGGAACAATGTAAGGTAAGATAAAATATTGCAGGGCGAATAGGCGTAGGAGAAGCACGTGCAATGTTCTAAGCAGTGACGGCATCTAATTTTGTAACCTCGGCGAGAAATCGTAACAGCTTTATGCGCACATTTTAAGCTGATGCTTTACCGCCGAATGTACTAGAGAGGAACATTTACGTGCAGTATATAAAATGTAGCGTGTTTCCAGTTATGCACAGCATGCTTTGTGTGTGGGATAGTCATTAACATTATTGATTGGGACGCCTAACAAGCTTGAAAAGGTTGAAAATTGGCATCCACCCATATTTAGCATCGAGCTCCAATAAGTTCCCGTGGAATCAAAATGAGAGCCTCAAAGTTGGCGAAAAATTCACCCCACCCCGAAGGGAATCGTGAGGAAATTCGAATGCATTTCTTGGGCGCGAGTGTGCGGCGAAGTATATAATGAATGACGAGACGGTGATTGTAGGGTAACCATTTATTTAACAACTGTTTGTGTTATCGTTGCACTTGACGGCCACGATCACTGCCTTGTGGTCGGTAAAGTGCACGGTCGAGGGTATTTGAGAAGCATGCGGGCGTCACAGTTGCGGGTAAAGATTAGATCAATGCAAGTACCATGAGTGGTTGGGGGGCAGAGTTCGGATGCGGTAGAGGCACACTGCATAGAGTGCTTAGCGCGCATGTACTCGACAAGCCACTGTCCACTCGTCTTTCGCACGTCACGTTAAAGTCACCAACCAAGACAACGAGGTCAGAGCTTTTGGGAGCGCGCACAGACACTTTCCATGGCTGCATCGAGCTGCGCGGCAACGGCGTCTCGGGCGAGGTTGGGCGCGAGGTACACGGTCAGCACAAAGACTCGTCTCCGGTGTAGGCGAGCATGTACATGTCTTGTACGGAGACGCGTCTAGCACGGGCGAGGTGGCAACGGCGTGCGGTATCATGTTGCCATACACATTGGACACGAGATTGACGCCGCAGTACTCGCCGTTCTTGTCGCTTCTGGCAAAGTAGTACGGGTCGACGGCGTAGTCACCACCGACGCTAGGGCAGACTCGGCGATTGAGGACGAGAAGCGAGGATGGGATTGCCGGGCGCAGTTTGCGAGCGAGCGAAGGGCAGAGTGGGGCGCCCGCCGAGAGGAGAAGCGCCGAAGCACGCGCCTACCCTCGCCCACACTCTCCCGTACACGCGGGAGCTCCGCCGAGCTCCCGCGATGCGAGCGCCCTCATGCGCCCTAGCGCGCTCCTCCTCTCCACTCACACTCCGCTTATCCGCCCGCACCACCTGCTCCGGTTGCTAGGGGCGTAGAGGAGCGCGGGCGCTCAGCTGTTGCTATGGGAGAGGGGGCGGGAGCGGAGAGATCGCGGACGCCGCACGGCGCCTGACATAGCTCGACTAAGAAATGCATTGGCATTTAAAGTTTGCCTTACAGTCAAAGACTTCGTCAATCAGGCAGCCTTCTGTCTCCGAAATCAGCCTGTTAAATCTGTATAGATTTCTTTCTCTCTACCTTCACGCTACGGACGTGTCCATGGCAGTGTTTTACTTGCATGAACGTTCGTGGCCTTTGCTGGTTCCCGCAGGACTGATATCCGACCTAAAAGGATGCGCAGTAAAACATGCGCTCCCATTCTTCCCTGAATTCTATCGAACGCTAACATCATCTCCGCTTTACACTCTCACTGCATCGCTAAACCAAATAACTTTCATGTTCCGGTATAAATAATTTCCTCAGCATTCAGGACGACGAGCCTCGCATAGGAAACAGTGTAGCCTAAAAAAATTACAGCATATCCACGGGTGAATGTTGAAGAGCTTGGGCGAAGCTGCTGAAGCAATCATGGTTACAGCGTGAAATGTTCAGTGGTTTTGCTTTGATTACTGCTGTGCTCGCTTGGCGGCAGCCTCTCGAGCTCGCACCTCGGAATCCTGCCGACGAGCCGAGACGCAGCGGCCTTCCGCACCCGGCGTTCCTCGTCGTCCGTGGTCCACCAAGCAGCACGATCCGGCAAGCGCACTCCTCTACGTACGGCGACGATCAAGGAGAATGAGAGATAACGGGCACAGCAGCCAATTCGAGAGCAGCTGCACCTATAGCGCCATTTAGCGTGCAGGGTGCCGCTGCTTTCTTTCTCTCTTTCTTTTTCTTTCTTTTTTTTCTTTTTTTTTTGCACACATATTGCACACATCTCTATGGGACAGCGCCATCCTCTATATCGTCACCCAAGTGCAGTTTGCATGCATCTCTATGGGACAGCGCCGTCTATTGAATGATACGGGAGACGCGACGGCGGGGGAACGCCGGACGGAGCGACGACCGACCAGGTGATGCTATAAGGAGCTTCGCACCTAAAAAATATTCGACCGGAAAGAACGCTTCACTTAAACTAACGATGTATCTACTGGCGCGGATGTTAAAACTTCATGACTAAGTCGTTCAACGCTTGAAACAGCAAAAGTGCACGATTGTGAATATAATTTGGTCAGGGGCGTAGCCAGAAATTTTTTTCGGGGGGGGGGGGGGTTCAACCTTGTTTTATGTATGTTCGTGCGTGCGTTTGTATGTATGCGTGTATATATACGCAAGCAAAACTGAAAAATTTCGGGGGGAGGGGGGGGGTTGAACCCCCCTACCGCCCCGCCCCCTTGGCTACGCCCCTAAATTGGGTCGCTTCTAGGTTGCTGCTAGGTTGTTGCTAGGCTTCGCTCCCTGCAGCGCGCGTTTGCGAAACGAGCACGCTGTTCAAACAGAAATAACAACTGTGACACTTGACAGTCCGCGTTCGCCCTGTGTGTGTTCTTTTCGTGCGTCCTTCGCGCTTGAGCGACGCGCTGGAAATTTAGAGCTGCTTTCCGTTCTTCGCGTTACATTGCAATTTGTTGCTATCGCATTCATTGCTTCGCCGTTGCGGAAAAACTGTGACTTTTTACAGCGAAAGCTGTTATGAGATCATTTCAACGGCCGTTTTTGGTGGCGTAGTTGTCCGCCGCCGCCGCCGCCGCCGGTGTCCGTAACCACTATCGCTCGAAATAAGAAAAAAAACGAAATAAGAAAAAATTTCCAGGATGGAACGGGGTACGAACCTGGGTCCTCTGCGTGGGAGCCCAGTGTTGTACCTCTGAGCCATGCCGGTGCTTGGAACTTTCTAGAAAAACGACGCTATACAGGCCTCATGTCCAGAAGGAACCACATTAAGATATGTAATTTAGTGTGGTAGAAGAGTGAAATAACAACCACGCACCACACAAACGCGAATTCTGTAACCAGGCGTCAAACCATGCCAATTGCGCAACGAGTGGGCTGTTGGATGCTTCCACCCACTACAAGGGGCTATGCAATAATTCTTCATCGTCATCAAGCCAACACCAAACAAAGTGCGCATGATGCCTTGCATGTTTTTAGCGGGTACCACGGCTCTCCGTTGAATGACGAAAAATGGCATAGTGGCTGCTGCCCTACTTCACAGAAATTATTATTTATAGCGTAGTGGGTTCCTCGCAAGTGCACTTGCATCGGTTGCCAAGGAAGCCATGAGACCATCATCCATTTCCTCAGGGTCTCAACAAAGTTCTTCCCCCCTCTCCTGTCTCTTTTTCTCACGTCAATGTATGTTATATTGCATAGCGGGAGAGTTAAATAGCGACCGGGCGTCACCCAATGCGGAATTACGTAATTGGTGAGCCCGTTCAAGCTTCCAGCCCATTACAAAGAGCTGAGCCACAATTCATCGTCATCAGTCGTCACGTAACATTTCCATTTCACAGAAATTATGATGATTTATAGCGTAGTGGGTTCCTCGCAAGGCACTTGCATTGGTTGCCAAGGTAGCCCATAAGCCATCATCCATTCCCTCATGGTCTCCATAAGTTCTTCCCCCTTCTCTCTGTCTCTCTTTCTCACGTCAATGTATCTTATATTGCATGGTGGGAGAGTGAAATAGCGACCGGGCGTCACACAATGCGAATTACGTAACTGGTGAGCCGTTTAAACCTTCCAGCCCATTACAAAGAGCTGAGCCACAATTCTTCATCGCCATCAGTCGTCACATAAACAAAGTGCACACAATATGTGTAGCTGGAACCTCGCTTCTGCGCACAATGACGAATAATCGCGTTGTAGGTGCTTCCCAATTTCACAAATACTGTGATTTATGGCGTAGTGGATACGTTCTTAGTGTACTTGTATTAGTAGCCCCAAGAGAGTTTACAACGGGCTCTAGAAATGCCGCTCTTCCAGCTTTCGCTGTGACTGTGCTGCGCTTTCCGCGCAGGCCTGGCATTTTTTTTCTCTCTCTGTCTCTCTCTCTTTCTATATATTTCTCTCACTCTCTCTCAGTGAACCAGTGGTGAGTAGTGGGATTTCCTCCTCCTCGCCAGCCTCCTGATCATCACGTCTCTCCTCCACACGCTCACTTCCCTTTTTTCACACCCTTGCTACACTATCTAAACAAGGCTATGCTACGCTCTCCTAGCGTGCTGGATAGACGAGCGGTTAGGATGCTCGCTTTCGGATTGACGGTACGCGGGTTCGAATCTAGCCTCGTGAAGGACTTTTCTTTCTCAAGAATTTTATTCTTCTTCTTTCTTTATATCTCTCTTTCGGTCTCTCTGTTTGTTTCTCTCTCTCTTTCTTTCTCTCTATCTCTCTCTCTCTCTCTGCATTCGTTCTCAGGTTTATTACAGCTAGGTCACGACGTAGCGGTGAATAGTGCGATTTGCCCAAATTCTGTGGCATATACGTGTTTAGGATTATGATGGTTTCCTGATAGGCCCACACATTACGGCTAGCTTTAACAGCTTTACTGTTAAAGATATTTTCTTTTTTCTTAGAGGTAAGCCACTTTAATTTGATTACTTAGATTTAGGTGCACATAAAGGAACGCTATATGGTAGAAATTTCCGGAGCCCTCCACTACGGTGTTGCTCATATAATATAGTAGTTTTGGGACGCGAAACCTCAACAATTATATATTATACTTAAACCCATCCCTTTTTAACTCGTCCTCCATTTTATAACATTCTAATCACCCACCTATCACGACGAGCTAACCATGCTGACAATACAGGTAGAGCACAGTACGGGCCACTGAAAAAAACGACAGGCCTGCGGGGAAAGCGCAGCACAGTCACAGCGAAAACTCGAAAAGCGGCATTTCTAGAGCCTGTTATAAACTCGCTTGGGGCTAGTAAACAAGTACACTAGCAACGTACCCACTACGCCCCAAATCATAATTTCTGTTAAGTTTGAAACCACCCACTATGCCATTATTTGCCATTCTGCGGAAGCGACGTGAAATCTGTAAGGCATTATGTGCATTTTGCTAATGCGACGGCTGATGACGATGAAGGACTATCGCTGAGCCCTTTGTAATGGTTTGGAAGCTTTAAACGACCGACTAGTTACGTATTTCGCGTTGTGTGGCCCCGCGTCGTTATTTACCTCTCCCACCACGCTATATAACATACGTTAACAAGAGAAAGAGAGAGAGAAAGAAACTTATTGACATCCTGAGGAAACGAATGACGGAGGCATTATGTGCACTTTGCTGATGCTGTGGCTGATGGCAATGAAGAATTATGGAAGAGTCCTTTGTAACGGGTTGGAAGCATTCAACAACCCACTCGTTGCGCAATTCGCATTGTGTGACGCCTGGTTACAGAATTCGCGTGCTGTTATATGCCTGTTTGTTATTTTACTCGTCTACCACGCTGCATTATATGCTAATGTGGTTCCCTCCCGACATGAAGCCTATATGGGGTCTTTTTCCAAAGGGGTTTCAAGCACCGGCCTTGCTCTGAGGTAAATACTGGGCTCCCGCGTAGAGGGCCCAGGTTCGAACCCCGTTACATCCTGGAAATATTTTCCTATTTCCTTTTTCTTTCTTATTTTGTGCGATAGCGGTCACGGACACCGGCGCCGGCGGCAGCGGCGGACAGGTACGGCGCCAAAAACGGCTCTTATTTTGATCTAATAACCGCTTTCGCTGTAAAAATTTCCTTTACATGGGCAAAGGAAATTTTTAACGTACGGTAATCCGAATCCTTTTCTCGAGCAGCTTGCGGCAAGCGTGCTACATCGACAATCGAGAGCAGATCTCCAGTGACCCATTGGCTCTAAAGCGGAACAAATTGTTTCGCCTATCTCCGACATAAAGTCCGTGTCGAATTCTCTGAGGAGTGCTTTTATCGGCAATATTGACTCCAGTCGTCTCCTTAGCGGACATAACCACTTCGCCGGTGTGCTTCTTAATAGCAGACAGGAATGGATAACAATGCACTGCCCTATTTTCTAAGAAAACGGAGCACTTGAAACTCTCAAGTCTCAAAAATTTCCACATAGCAGAAGATCCCCCCAGCGCCCTTTGCACGGCTGGTTAGTAAGAGGAATCTGAAAGACGCATCACGTGCAAGCTACGTTGTATCCCAATTCGCACATCATAACTTCGCTAAGCGGAAGTCGTACTAAGCGGAGTACGGTGCTACAGCTGTGTTTAAAGAACCAGTCCTGTTGTAAGCACTATTGTCGGCACCCTGAGAAACTTCGAATGAAGCGATTCCGCTATAACGAGAGTTTGATTTTTCACTGTGGTTCGTATGGTGCTCTATGACTACAGTGTTCGTTATTGCTTCAAATATTCTCAGGGCTACTTGGCCTCATCTCAGTTGGCTCAAATTCGTCGCCCCCCGCGTGTGATATTGAGCGTTAGGCTCTTAATATGATAGAATGACGGCAGTCTTACCATTCATCACCAGGGCCAGCAGATGCCTCTATATCCAGATGAAAGGTAACGCCGCTTTTCCAGTATATAGTGTCATTTGTGAAATCATGCGTTAAGTCAACAATCAGGCCTTTCCTCGCCTGGGAGGGCCAATCAGGCCCTGGTTTTGCTTCGTCCTTGGAAGACGCGACGCGAACTACGCAGTATATACACAACGCAACGCACACCAAGCACAGCAGGCAGCTTCCGAAGTCACGCACCTGAAACAAAGACCTTCCTGTAAGCAATCTGAAGATTGGGCAGTTTCGAAGTGCCTCGCGAAGGATTCGCGTTGCAGATTAAAATAAGTAAAAGCGTTGAAAAAAAGAAGTGTCCGGAGTGTCCGCGGGGCAGCTTGTGCGTTTTTACTGAGTTCAAGAAAACTGGCATTACTCTATTGTAGCTTCATATTGAGCAGCACAGCGGAAGAACAATGGAACGAGCCCCGGTCCCTTTGCTTCTATTTTGATTTAGCTTTCGCCATCTTGGTGAGGGAGTAAGATGAAGTTGCCTAAATAGCCGACCCGGTACTCTACAGTGTGTTCAATACCACTGTACCGAATGTTTAGCTGCCATCATCCAAGGTGTCTGGTTAAATCTATAAAAAAATGAATGTCACGGGAGACCGTAGTCACTGGCGACAGTGATGAATAGGTCCCACAAAATTGTTATAAATTTGCTAAAATCCTGCGCACTAGGCAATACCGCTCTTTCTTGGAATAACTGAACTCGATCTGGAAAATGCAAAGTGTTCTTGAATACGTTCTTTAAAATGTCCCCCGCACGCCTATGTGTGCGCAGGGTTCCCCATCAGGGGAGGGGGGGGGGCGGATGTTCATCGCAGCGTCCCCCCACCCTACTAAGTCAATGTATGGGGCAGATTTTGCGCCCCCCTCCCTCTTAGGTGACTAGAAGGGTCAATGTACGGGGCAGATTTTGCCCCCCCCTCTTAGGTGATTAGGGGGGGCGCCCCCCCTGCCCCCCCCCTGTGCGCACGCCTATGCCCGCACACATAGGGAAGAACGTTCTCGGGGGCTTCCAAAACCTCAAGGAGCTGGCCCACGATCATGCGTGAGAACTCACGCGTCGCAACGGTCTGGAGACTCCGGAGGCGCAGGAAGAGACTCAGCAGAACGATACACTGTCGCATTTAAGGGAACAGGGTAAGGCCTATACCCGCCATGTATTTTAGGCAAAATTTATGTACCTTTTTCTCTATAACCACTAGAGTTACAGTAATTCTTTTACTATCATTGGGAGGATAAACCTTTGCTCTTCTTACTGAAGCAGATTTAGCAATAAAAGCTTTAATGCTCGTTTTTTGTAAATTTCTTACTTCACGTACGTCATTAGCACACTGTAATAGGTATTAGATGTTGTGTCGAAGAAAAGCACTTCCTGACACAAGAATAATTCTGCTTCAGTATATTCCTTAGCACGTACTCTAAATACTGGCCGAAAACTATGTTCCTACATACACCGGTTGCTGAGAAAAAGGAACAAAAGTATAAAAATAAACATGTTTTGAGATAATCGCGTTTAAAGTGGAAAATGTGCTCTATTTCAAAAGTACCACAAAATAACCGCTAATTGAAGGACTATTTCAATAGGCACCAGCCAGATACTCATCACCAATATCACTTTTTCTTTTTGTGTTGAGGCGTCTTGCCTGGCGAGCCTCCTTTGTCGCCTGCTGTGCACCCCTGTGCGTAGGCCCTGCACTGTGTAGCGCCGTGGCGAACTTCCAAAAAAGTTCACACATTCACATGGGCTATATTCCCATTATTAAAGGTGTACACAGCATCAAGAGTGCATATATTCAATGTTTGGTGTCCGTGAAACACGTTTTTTAGAGCGCGCACCCGCACGACATTGTTGGACGACTCGTTGGCGCTTTGACTTTTCTCATGGAGGCATTTAGCAAGTAATTCAGGATTAGCAAGTTGCTGATAAATTGGCCTCACAGCCTCAAGTACAGATGCTCGAAGGTGTTCTTTGTGAACGTATGGTTCACCACTCAACCGGGCTCTGTTGAATTTGCACTATGTGTTGGCGTCCTTCGGGCAAAGGCCGTGGGATGGATCGATATCCACTGATGCCATGTGGAAATATGTGATTGCCGCGGAAGCGACGTTTCCTAAACACCTTCTTCGATCTTGGCATCGCACCAAGTTGAAAACCGAAAACAGAGAACTCTACGAACAACGCGCGCAGACACGTGCAAAAAAAACAAAAAAACGCGTGCAAAGTGCTTTCGGCTGTAGCTAAGCATGGACTCGGCTGATGAAGCACTTGCTGTCAGACCAAATCTCATTCCCACTAAACTTGCCAAAAAACTAGTCCCCTTTATTTGGGCGCGTTTTTAGCTGCCCACGCTTGCACTCGGCGAAGCGTAAGGAAGGGGAGCGTAGCAGGCCGCCACAGAGGTTTCTAAATATGTAATTTTTAGACAAAAAGAAGTCGCGCTGGAACAAACAAATGACTGATTCTGGTTCAGAAGAGGCCGCAGATTTCAATGTGCGCAAAAAGAAAAAAAAAATGATATTTTTCTTAATTTTTGCTTACCCTGTCCCCTTAACGAAATCACTCAAGATTACCAACTTGGCAGGAGAGTCTGTCTTCTTCTTCACCCAAAGCTCAGCAGAGTTCAGTCAGCTGCTCTGAGAATGTTGCAGACGGGCTCTTTCCTGTCGCGGGGCTTCCTCAACCCTGGTTGCCCCGACTGCAGTGAAACCATTTGTTCTGGCGATATTCCGCGTCGCCTAACAACCTTCTCTCCAGCGAAGCCGAATGAGAGGAGGCCATCAGAAGCACGGCACTTCGAAAGCAAGCCCAGGCTATCCAGAGGGCCCAGGAAAGGGCCGAGCGTCACTGTGTTCTGCCCTCTACGTGGGCGCGGCCAGTGCTTACAACGGCCTCCTATTAGGAGGTGCCGTCAGTAACTCCTCAGGATAAATAAAGTTCGTTTTCCGTCTGTCTGTCTGTCCCTGGAGTTTGTTCTTCACAACAATGTACATCATTGAATTACTCGTTCGTATATAAAGAGGTCGCTAAAAAATGTTGCAGTGGCTTAGCTTGGCTAGGCCAGGATAACGTAGCGTTAGCAAAGGTTCAGCTAATTATTCTTAGGTGTTCTGATTGTCAAGGATTAGCTCGATTATCATGCATACTGCAGCTCCAATGACACACACACGGTATACGTATAATGTGGCACATGTATATTTATTTTGCAAGGCAACTACTTCGGGATCCGATGAGTTAAGCTTCTCCGCTCTTCTGCGCCGTTGAGCAGCATTTGCGCTCTCCTTCTAAGTGGCTATACCACACTGGCAAACACCAGTAAGAGGCGCCATCAAGCGGCTCCAGCGCAGTGTCAGACGGCGACTGCACAGCGCAGGCGAATAGGTGCGCGCACGCCGGCGCCAATACGTCTACCAAGGTTACGACGTCACTCCTCTGGAAAGCGCAGACCGGCGGCAGTGAGTCGCGCGCGGCAGTGGCGGAGTGCGCGGGAGGTGCCCATTCCGATGCGCCAGCTGTATGACATCACTGATCCTTGCGCATGCGCAGCGCGGCTCTTGAGGATCCATGAGAAACTGGCTCGGCTAGGCCAGTGTAGCTAACGCTACAAAAGGTACTTTTACTTCACGAGCTCGTGTTTCTCAGGTTGCCAACAGCGCAACTTTGGCTACCTGTGAGACACAGCTTTGGCTAGCTGTGTGTTAGCGCTCCAACCTGTGTAGCTACCTCCGTGGTTAGCGGTGGCTACCTGTGTGTTAGCCAGCTACACAAAAAAACTGGATATGACAAGAAAGCTTGCTGCTCATGTCACCGCTTTGGGCTGTTTTCTCCACGTACTTGACAAGTGAGGTGGCGATGTGGTCAGTAGACCGTAGTTCGTCACCGAACCATTCATCTATGATTAACTATTCTCTTCATGTTGCATAACTCAACTTGCCCGTTTCCTTTGACACTCCTGCACAATGTACAGCGAGCGCTCATGATATCTCTGACGCCGTAAATGTGATGCCGCCGCACAATTACTCGACGCTGTCTATCCTGTCTACGTGGCCACTTCTTACTCCCTGCGACCGAATATCGCACAACATTTTGTTCACACAACTATCCGGCTGCCGCGCGCAAGCGGGCTGACAACCAACAGTCTGCCCTCAATTAAACCTCCAAGGGACGCCCCAAGCAGGTTAGCGATTTAAAAACCGTCTTGACACACCCTCACCAGAGCAAGTGCGTCCTATTTTTAGCGCTATTACGACATGCACTTTGCTTGATATTACAAATCAGGCAATCATATTCATCAATAAACGACAATTTATTCAGATGTCATCACCCAATAGCGAATACCGACATCTGTTCGTCTCGGACAATGTCTTTTTTTACCGCAAAATTGGTTCATGACTAGCTCTTCTGCAGGATTGCTGCAGAACAGAAACAATGTGGTATTGCTCTACGTGTTGGTGCCAAGCCCGCCCGCTTCGGACAAAACTGGCAACCGCACGCTTTAAAAAAAGAAAAATAGTAAAAAAACATGACTGAATTATCCGTCATAGGAATCGGTATAACACGAAAGTGTAACGTGTCTTCACAGTAATAGTTCATCGTTTATTGTGCATTCATCTATTATAGCTTCCACAACGTTTATTGGTGTTTGGCACCTATAGCACGGTTTGCAGTGGATGCACCCATATTGACGCCTAGTGGCATGTCTCCATCACGACGACTAACGCCCATGATTATGATTTAACCGCTGTGGTAGCTGAAGTTGTTAACGTATACCAGGACACAGCATATTGTGAATTTCACGCAAAGATGTCATAAACAAGCACATAATAAACAATGGTACTCGATATCCACTTTTCAAAGCATCGTTAATTGATGAGAAACATGGCACGGTGTGCGCGCCCGAGTAATAGGGTAGCCTATGCCTGTGCTCATGTATACACGACAACACTGCGCTTGAGCAATATGACAGGGAGAGATTCGTAGCTTGAGCCGCGAACGCGCGAAGGCGTTCCACGCCCCGCTGGCCTCTTTCTCGCTTTACGAAGGCACGCCATTCGCCCGTCGACATCGTTGCCTTTCTGCAGCGCTTATTGCAGCAGTTTTATTAGTCGTGGCTATCGTTTGCTGAGGGCAGCGCGACCCGGACTGAGGACTGAGAGACACGTACACAGTCCTCAGTCCGGGTCGCGCTGCCCTCAGCAAACGATGGTCAACTACCAACTCGCCCAGCTTTCCGTTTTGATTAGTCGTGGCTATCACGTTCGAAGCAGTAGGCGGCGGGGAAACACCGTGGTGCATGTGGAAGCTGCGCTACTCGTACAACCAGCCTTCGCACGATAACAAGAAGCGAAAGGTAAAGAACGTGACTGTCTAGGGGGACACCTCGATGCTAGCGCGGCCAGCGTTGCTGGCTGGCATCGAGACGCTCTAACTGCGTCGTCGTCAAATCGCTCCCTATCGGCGCTCGTTAGTATAATGACTAGAGCCCGGATGTTTAGGCATTAAATAAGCGCCATAGTAGGCAAACAAAACAATGTTTTAGGCCTCCAATATCGCAAATGTAAGCACAATGAACTTTCACATAAATGCAAAGAGTTTCAACTGACGACAGGCGCGACCTCTGTCTACGACAGGAAAACAGAAACGCTATTGCTTTAGATGGTACAAAGGCGCCAACAGTTGAACATAGCCGTGCAATTGTGCTTTGTCCCCACCGTTCACAGAACACGGTCCCTCCCGTGTTTTGCAGGGTGAGCGAAGTGTCCACTGTCGAATCAAAACACTCCTGGGTGTCTTTTCAGCATGTCTGCGAAGGGCTGAGCAGCCAGACAGCCAGATCGCTAAAGACCAGAAGGGAGGCATTCCACCTCCTATTGGCCGGATCGAATCGCGTAGAGCCTATTTCTATCCTGGCAGTGAACCCCTGCGTAGCCAAGAGTGGGGGGGGGGGGCGGGTTCACCCACCTCTCGAAAAAATTCGTGGCTACGCTACTGTAGTGAACACCTTAAAAAACAACTTACAAAAAAAAACCAAAAGGTGCGTGCACACCGCATTTTTCTGCCTTTTTTCTCTTTAATCTCCTTTCTGCTGACGCCTCTCCGAGGTTTCGCATTCGCCAACCACTCGCGCCATCTCAGCGTGGCGGCGAATGCTGGCCGGCCTGTCCCACTTCACTGCTGCTAGCGGTTGTTTCCGAGAGTTGGTTGAATTAGAGGACTAGGTGGAACCCCGTAGTTCCCAACAATGAATGTTACACGGTAACATGAATAACAGTCTGAAACAGCACCCGGAAGCGAAACTCGAGGCTAAAAGCGTTCTCATTAGCGCCAATTTCGAAAATAGGTATTTATAGGCATTTGTAAGCATTTAAGGCATGAACGCAAAAAATAGGCATTTATAGGCACTATAAAAACACTGTAGAAGCCCTTTTTAACATCTAATTCATGCTCATACATCAAAATGGCGCGATTAGAGCGAGAGAAAGAAAATAGGTGTTTGCCTAAAATCCGGTCTTTAGATTCATGACGCAGTACTTCACCGTTCACAGACGGCGGCACCGCCCCGCCCTGCTTAGCCTCGCCAAGAGAGAGCACCGTGAAAGAGAATGTGCGAGAGATATGGCACAGTCGGTAGAGCGCTGGGCGCCTATCGTCGTGGACGAGAGGTCGTGGACTCGGCTCCCGACGGCGGAACAATTTCTTGTAGTTTTTTTTTCTATCTCATTCGTTAGTGTGCATCTTACCAACGTCATATCCGCGAAGGAAATACGTCAGTGAAGTCTTTGTGGACCCCGGCATAAAACACGTTCGTGTTAAAAATTCAGGAGCCCTTCCCCCAATCGGAGAAACGGGGGCAAGCGAGCTTTGGCGTGGACATGCTTGACGTACTGCCTTTGTTGCTTTCTTTCTCTCTCTCTCTCTCTCTCTCTCTCTACATATATATATATATATATATATATATATATATATATATATATATATATATATATATAGCTTTCGTCAGCCTGCAGAACGGCCCAACGAACGGACCATCGCGTTGTCATGGAAACGCGGTTTAGGAATTCAATTTGGTCGAAGTCAGAATTATCCGCAAATGTGCATCACGCACATCTCGGAGGTTCTTCAGCGGCTTGACTATCACCCGCGAGATGGAGCAAAGGGACGACGGCTGAGCTTTTAAACGACATCGCCCCGCCATGGATGTGACCACGTTTCGTTGCGCCGCATGCATGAATATAGAAGGTGGAGGGCGTCCGCACGTTGGTTTCCTTGCTGCACTGTGTAAGTGTGCACCGAGAAGACAAGCGAGGCTAGTGATTTGAAATGCGATACGGACACAGTCCAATTACCATCTCAAGCGTCCTCCAAGTTCTCGTACAGCCTTTTTGTTAACATAACAACAACTTCTAGAATCTATACAACCACTTATGAAGCATTGTATACACGCCTGCGATGCATTCCTTGTTTTCCGAGACAAACATGTGAGGTGCTACTTTGAACACACACTCATAAAATATGTTTCTGAAATGCTTACCCAAGACATTGCAGTCACCTTGGAGCCCGCGGGTTGCCCCGTTGACGTGGTTAAATATGGCATCCGCTGGTAATTGTGCGTTGAATAAACCTTTGCAATGAGATTAGGCGCAATCAGATGTTGAGTCAAGAGTTTACGCCAACAGCAAAACACTTGTGACGCTTTCAGTCGCCGCCGTGATACAACATAAGCCTTACCTGTACAAGGCCCATACCTTAATTGTAATCGTTGGAGGGGGGGGGGGGGTGAAATGACACAAAAAACGTGGTTGATCCATCCGTCATTGGAATCGGTATTACACGAAAGTAAAACGTGTCTTTACATAAGTAGTTGAAAGTTTACTGTATACTGATATAAGAGAGCTTGCACTACTGGTGTTTGGGAGCTATAGCACCGTTTGACGTGGATGCACCCACGTTGACGCTAGTTGGAACATCTCCATCCCAACGACTAACGCCCATGATCAACGATTAACCCATATATGCCCAGTGTCCTATACATAGGAAGCTTCTTTGATGCACTATAACATCGCGACTTCTTTATCTGATGACTACCGCCACCTACAGCACATCAAGCAGGCCTCATTCTCAACGTGAGCAAGCCTAGACATTGCTTGCTTTTCATGCTGCCACCTGCCGACCGCTTTCCCCGGGCAAACGCGTGCTTTGCGTGAAAGACGTCATGGAGAGGAAGAGGTGCACGTGAAATGCCGACCGCTTTCTCCGGGAAATGCGTGCTTTGTATGAAAGACGTTATAGAGAGGAAGAAGTGGAATGCCGGGGTGCACGTGAAATGTTTCGAGGCTTACCACAACCGCACATAGCACCCCTATTGCCCACTTTCCTATATGTATAAGACGGCTTGAAAAAGAGTGTTGCGTTTACCTGGCAGTAAATAAAGAAGTTGTGCTTTCTGTTGAGGGCCCCTCGGTATACCATACAATACACGGCTATGCTATGCTAGGAGCTGCTTAGCGCATACTTGACTTTCTCACCCCTTGCAATGCTATACTGTATATGGTTGTGTTATGGTTTACCCTCTCATCTGCTTTTTCTCCTCCGTACCTTATCATGCGTCCTCCTCACCCTCATTTCCTTTTCCCTACCCTTGCTAAACTATATTGCACAAGGTTATGCAATGCTTTACACTCCTCCCTCCAAATTTCTTTCCTCCTAGCCCTTATTTGCCTTTCCCACCCCCTTGCTATAATATGCTATGTGTTGCGTCGTACGACCCCTCGTGGCACGCGGAAACACCAGTGCAGTGAAGGTCCCTGTACATGCCACTGGGTGGAGCTGGGTCTCCCCCATGCCTCTTTGCTATGACCAATCCGGCGTGGCCATGCCGGTCATGTGACCCGTGCCTCGCTGACCAATAGCCCTTCTTCCCCTTCCTTAAAACCACCTGCAATAAACGTGGGAGAGCAGTCTCCCGTCAGCCTCGCCGAAGCTTGGTCTCTGCGTCGTCACTTTACGCGCCCTCCCGTCGTTCGGCCTCTCCGTCGGCTTGCCGCGGGTTACGCCGCGCTCCTGCCCTACACAACACATAGCGACGAGGTAGCTGAACCGCTACGCTGCTACAACAGGCGACGCCAGGAAGAGCACGACGGGTAAGTGACACTTACCGCGAGTCACATTTCTCCTGCACGTCGGTGCTTTGTCCTTCCTGCTTGCTATATTGGCGTCGACCTGACTTTTCTTTGTTCCCGCTCCGGCTCCCTCTACGACGCCACCTTCTACTTGAACCTATTGCCTACCTCCCGCACAGATGGCGGCCCTTTTTGCAAACCTTCCTCCGTTCCTCAACGCTCCCGGCAAGCCTCCCATTCCTTGGCATATATGGCAAAAGATTTTCCAGGTACACCTGAAGGCGGCCGGCGGAAGTGGCTGGGAGGACGAAAGACGTGCGTCAGCGCTCCTCTGCGCGCTCGGCATCGAGAGCCAACGCAAATACTTCGCCGCGCAAGAGCAGCTTGAGGCGGATGGCGCATTTACGGTACCGAAGACGGAAGCGGCGACGGCAACGGCGTACGACACGGTGCTCCAGTTTTTCCACGGGCTTTTCGCCGAGACAACGAACGTGCTAGCCGAGCGGCACCTTTTCACGAGCCGCACACAACTGCTCGGCGAAACGTTTCTCGACTTCGTCACCGCGCTGCAAGCAAAGGCCCTGTCATGCAAGTTCGGAGCTACCTACGACGACAGAGTGCGGAACCAAGTAATTCACGGGGTCACCAACGCACATGTACGGGCCAAACTACTTTCGTACGGGGAAGCCCTTACGCTGCAGAAAGCCGAAGAAGTTGGACGCGACTTGGAGGCGCTCAACAAAGCCAGCGCGGCGTTCGGAGAAAATGAGCGGCTGCTCGGCTCGCACTCCGGATACGGCGGCAGCATCCAGTGCGTCGCAGCAACGGCTCAAAATGGCGGGTCGGCTGCTTCGCTGGCCCCGCATCTGACTCAACATGGCGGCAGCTTCCCCCCCAAGTCGGGCGGCCGCATCCAAGATGGCTGCGCGGGCTCTACGGCGCTGGTTCAAGACTGCGTTCGCTGCCAGCAAGTGCAACAGCTTGCGCCCAAGCCTCAAGTCGGCCCCTGTTTTCGCTGCGGCAAGTTAGGGCATTTGGCGTCTTCAAGTAATTGTCCGGCCAAGAAGAAAATTTGCCAATTTTGCCGTATCAAAGGGCATTTCGCGGCAGTTTGCCGTAAGCGACGAGCGTCGGTACAGGAAGTTGCCCCCATTCAAGACCGTGCCTCCGGCACTGCCACAGTCCTATCCGTGCAAGCTGCGCCGACTAGCCCAAGGGACTTGCGTATCCCTGTCGTCGTCGGAGGACATAGCCACATGTCACTGTTGGTGGACACCGGAGCCACTGCATCGTTAATGACCAAGAAGGGCTTCGACATGCTTTTCGCTTCGAAGCACCGACTGCTCCAAACGTCCATCCAACTGCAGAATTTTTCGAAGCACCGCATACCGGTCCTAGGGTATTTCCGCACAGACTTGCAGCACCAAGGCAAGCGGGTCTTCGTCACCTTATACGTGACAGCACATGGCACTTCACTGCTGGAGCTCGACGCCATCCAGCAATTGGGACTCCTGATCGACGGCGCAACGTTGACGTGTCGTCTGGCTACACCAGTTTCGTCGCAGCTTCCTGTAGGTGTACCTCCGGGGTTCGAGCACCTGCCTGGCCGGGCCAAGAGGCGACAGCACATCGTGCCACTGCCCACCAAGCTGCGTCGGCTGCCTCTGGCCCTACGGCAGCAGGACGCCAGTGAGCTGCGCCGGCTCCAGGACGACGACGTCATCGTCGGCGGCCGCGGTCGACGGCCGCGTTCAAGATTGCACATCAACAACCAGGTGTTGTCTGCGCAGGCCATTCGCGATGGCCCTGCTGTCCAGTGCCACTCTGCACCTGCTGAAGCGCAGCCACTAATCCCTGCAGCGCAGGATTGTCACTTTGGGCCTCGGGAGGAGAATCCTGGGCATTCTTCCTTTCCGCCGGCAAATACGCAGCAGCCCAACAACCACCGCTTAAGGACGCAATTTCTGCCAGGGGGAGACGATGTTGTGTCGTACGACCCCTCGTGGCACGCGGAAACACCAGTGCAGTGAAGGTCCCAGTGAAGGTACATGCCACTGGGTGGAGCTGGGTCTCCCCCATGCCTTTTTGCCATCACCAATCCGGCGTGGCCATGCCGGTCATGTGACCCGTGCCTCGCTGACCAATTGCCCTTCTTCCCCTTCCTTAAAAACACCTGCAATAAACGTGGGAGAGCAGTCTCCCGTCAGCCTCGCCGAAGCTTGGTCTCTGCGTCGTCACATTACGCGCCCTCCCGTCATTCGGCCTCTCTGTCGGCCCGCCGCGGGTTACGCCGTGCTCCTGCCCTACACAACACTATGCATGACTACGCTATGCTAGGACCTGCTTGGCACGTACCCGCGGAGCTTTTGAGAACATATGCATATGACTCCCACCTTAAATACATCCGCTGTTAAACCTCTCAATGCAAATTCCTAACATTCTCAACGGCTATCCCTTAGCTACAGACCTCCTAAGTTTTGCAATTTACAAGCGCACTTGCAAGAAAAGGATAAGAGAATCGTTACTATCAGAAGACTTAAACTAGAGTTAAACTACAAGGGGTATTAATAACAGCGGACCTGTTTAAGCTAGAGATATGTCCGGTGGCATCCGCAAAAACTCGGTCGGGTAAGCGCCACCGGAACTGGGCCAGCGCCACTACCGAGCACAGGAGGTGCGAGAAAAAGCGAGTACTGTGGAGGGAGAGAGCGGAGCGAAGGAGGATGGTGGAGACCGGCGGTGTGGTGAGAGGGAGTAAAGCGTAGCAAAATGAGGAGACCTGAGGCAAGGAGTAGAGAAGGCGGAAGTCCAGCCCTAAACAAAAACTGTGCTTGGCAAAGTGGAGAGGAGGAAGGAAAGAAGAAAGGGAGATGAGAAGTGGAGAGGAGGAAGATAAAAATAAAAAGCAACAATTATTTTGGCCAGGCGGGATTCGAAACCGGGTAACCAGGGTCCGAAAACGAGCGTCGCGTAACCACTGCGTTACCCAGACGTGGTAGCAGAACAAGCATTTATGGGAACCATGTAATATCGTTGCTATTGGCGAATGAGCGAGAAAGAGAGAAATGGAGAAAAAGAGAGCGAAACAGACGGGAAAAAAGAGATTGAAAGAAATAAATAGACAGAGAGATACAAAGAGAGGGAAGCAAATAAAGAGAGACATCTGCCCCTTTCTATGCTCATGTGGCTATATCGAAGCTTGAGTGCCCACCTCTAGGTTATGCTTAGCTGTTATGCTAAGGAACGCCACCCAGATCCACTCCTTGTTCAAGCTTGGCACCGCCAGCGCGAAGCTGCGCTAACTTTTTTCCGCTGCCAGAGGTTTGCGATTTTGAACGGTTCTTTTTTTTTTTTTGGTTGCCTTTCATTCATCTTTTTTCGTGACCTGTGCGTAATTTTTTGTGTATGTTTTTGCATCAAGTTTCGAAGCTCTTAGCAAGTGTTTAGCGAACTGCATAACCTTGATGTTTATTTGTCTTTAATTTTGGTGAAGTCAACATTTCACCCGTCTAAAATAAGTGCATTGATTGATTTGCATGTGTGCTTTATATTTTGTAAATGTCGTTCCGCTGCAGCTGCCACTGCTGCTGTATGGGTAGGACTCCTCATTCTGAAAATGCTTACCTTTCGCCGTGTCTCGTAGGATAAGTTCAATATTGTCCTAAATAAACCCATAAAAAATGTTTCGAGCTTGTACAAGTGTGCAAGCCCGGACAAACAGAAGAGCTTGCGGCAGACCTAGCTTCATTCTGTCGTCTTCTACTGGCTTGACTAAGCCGCTGCTGGGTTTGTCTTGGCATTGCAAGGCTTGGCTATGTGGAGCGTAGAACTATATTGCTCGGCGAAGTGTTGTAGTGGCTACGTGAAATGAACGATTAATTAGTATGACCTTAATTAGCTCGGCCCTAGTTAGGCATGTCTTAATCAGCAAGGTCGCAATTGCCATGATATCAATGTGCAAGTTCTTATTTAGCAAGGTCCTAATTGGTAATGTCCTAATTTGGAAAGACTTAATTAAGTTATTCAGTAACGTCCGAATTTTAAAAAGCCTTAATTAGCAAGCTCCTAAGTTGATTAAGAAGACAAAAAGTGAGCACGCCGTCCGAGCAACGCGCTAGAATTTAGAAGCCGATCATGATAGTTTATTGTTGACTCTGCACGGCCTAATCTCGAGCTTAAACAGCTCCAGATTGGGCCGTGCGGAGTGAGCAATAAACTATCATCATGATCGGCCTCTGCATTCTAGCGCGTTGCTCGGCCGGCGTGCTCACTCTTTGTCTTCTTAATCAGCTTAGGAGCTTGCTAATAGGCAGCTCCTCTGTTAAAAAGACAGAGAAACAAAAAAAGAATAGTGCGAGAGACTCCTGGAATTCTGTATGAAGTAATAACATATTGTTCCTTAAAATGCCATCAAATAGAGCAAGCAAAGCATTCATTATATATTTTGCTTTAATTTCTAAAGTAAATATAATATTGCAGTCCCACAAACCGGATATACCTGTGGCGTATTGACGTAAATTTAACTCAGCCAGTTGAGGTTGCATAAATGAATTTTTGACGCGCAACACAAACGAAGTTTCAACATAACTCAATGCAAGAAAAATTTATGTAATTTTCCAAGTGACATAGAAATATAATATGAATAATAAAATCGTACAATAAATAAATATCGCGTCCCCTTATTTTTGAGGATTTTCGGACACTTTTTTGAGACACTCCGTATATGTAAATGGTAATAAACGCCACGTCTCGCGAAGCATTTTTCCCGGCCTTCATCGTTCCTTTTAATATTTACACTTCACTGTGCTCTCCGCCTTCCTGACCTCTAAGCCTACCTGTCGGCCGGCTCGAACACGACAGAACAGAAGGATGCTGCACGAAAGAATTCCTAGTAGCTGGCGCTCTAATTTCCCTGGCCTATTCTTTATAGGGCAGCAGATAGCGCATGCTCACGAATAAGCGTACGGATGCCCTTTATACGAAGAACAAAAGCTTATTATCTCCATTGTCAAGAAGTCGATTCTGAACATGGAACTCTGACAGTGCTTTTGACAAAGCCATGTTGAGGCTGAAGTTCTGACCATGAGTGTGATTGCCAATTCTGCGAAAAACTTAGCGCTATACAGTGCGATCATCTGTACATTTGGCCCCAAGTGCAAACGTATTATATTGTGAAGCCTTTTTCGTTTCATTCGTCTCTGTGCATCTATGTAGCGTATCGTTAGTCTTCAGTATGTCATATCAATTAGCACCAGTGGAAGTACTTTTGAACGGTATCATATTCACAATATTTAACGTATCATATTCTCACCTAATTATTAAAATTCTAGCACACAAACAGCTGATGCACATATCGGCACGTAAGACAAATCTTTATACCAGCTGATCTCATTTATGCCTTGGACACGTGGCATAACACGTAGCAGATACCGCCATAGAGCTAGATTATTCAAGTATGCGGACGCCATTTTCTGAAGAAATCAGAACACACGATTTTAAACTAACAGGATATTGGTAATCAGCGTCTCTACTATTTACCTTAAGGCACAGACTGTCGGATAAGATATCAAAATTGATGACCCTTCGGTCCAGTTTATTTGCAATAAAATATTGAAACTAGCGCCGCCTCTGAGGTAATCATCGTTTATCTATCTGTAAAGGTGCATCGCTGTTTCACTGTTCTTAGAGGGAACGTATTTGTGTGAAATCAAGCACGAACATAATTAGATATGTGCACTGGCGTGCGCACGAGAAGGTCAGGGGTGCGGCCGCCCCGTTAATCATCTGAGGGGGTTGCCAAGTCAGCCCCTTACGTTTACTCAGAGGGACCTGTCCCGGCATGTTTAAAGTTCAAGGTTATGGCCTTCAAGGTTGTTGAGAATAATGGCGGCCCAGCACCACTCATGTTGCGTTCCAAGATCTGTGTACTTCCAATTTTTTTAAAGCCGGGGCCAAACGACAGGCCGTTATTGGAAGCACGTCATTGCTTCATTTTCATTTTTACATACAATGCGAAGCAGCTTGTTTTTCTTTCGAACTCCACCGAAGACCTCGTCCCCTTAATGGGGAACCCTGCGCGCGCCTATGAATATGCGACGTATGTTTTTGTAGGTCTCAGAACCCATATTTCATAATTTATCTCGTTCGAATAATTTATTGCGAGTGAATGGGCCTTGCGAAGTCACCTACACAATTTGTAAACTATATTGTAGTTGCCGCATAGGCCAGGTAATTTACAAGTCGTCCGTAAAGTTTTGGTAATTTTTTTTTCATGACCTTATCCCGCAGATGTTGTCACCTTCTTAGAGTAATCCACCTGAAGGAGTACAATTGTGCTACATGCCGTAGCTAATAAGCCGAAAACCTCTCTTACCTCTAAGACCAACGGGCTCAAATGATGAACGAGGGGGAAGAGCGCCTTACTAATTTTTCAAGTACCCTCACTATGCTCGTCGAGCGAGGTTTTCAGTGTTAAGGCCACAACACGTTGCGCCCATGCACGCTCCCTAAACGCAGCTATTTATCGCTACCCACAGCGGAAGAACGAACAAAAATAAAATACTGCAGCGCACAGATGAGCAGCCACCACCTGTACTAGCATAATTTCCGGCACAGAGTACACGTATAAAAGTGCTCTGCTTCGCCTCCTAACTCTGACGGAAATAGTGTAACTTGATGTTTTATTACAAGTTTTATTCGCTTTATACTTCATGGAATAAATTTATCTTTTCCCCCTGAAGTACGAGATGCGAACAAAAAGAAGCTGGACACCGAAGTGAGTGCACCAAAAGCGCTTCCCTTCCTGGAGTGTCCGTATTCTCTTCCACAAGCATTTCTTAGTGTTACGCAACATCGGTAGTTAGCCGCTAGTCTTACTTCGTATAACATTACAATATGTTGCTATTGCATTCGTGACTTCGCCCTTGTGGTGAAACTTTTTTAAAGACGATAGTCCTTCTTGGGGAACTTAAACGCAGAAATTTTGGTATATCTTTCTGTTTGTCGGCGCGTCACCCGATTGAGCCACCCCGCCAAAGTTGAACCACTTGCTTACCGCCCACCCAGCTTGAGCTGGTACGGCTGTTCATACTTGTGAACGTTGTCGATCAAAAAGTAAATATTACGCACATCTGAGGCGCAACATCATTAGCTAAGTATTAGGTGGTGTGTTTCTTTAATAGAAAATACGTAGATACGCAATTTTAAAGACCCTAGTTTCTTAAGCTGCGCTGACAATGCGACTGCGCTCAAACTTGCCTTCCTCGGTGCCCTCTGCACAAGCTCATGTTGTGTTTCGGTTTCGGTTCAGTATTTCATTGTACGAATGACAGGGGGCGCCGCTCTGGCATTCCTGTTTTACCCAGGCGACGTGTACATAAGAGAGTTTGTGGAAAGTACTCGTTGAGTGCGGACGTTTCTTCTCCTTCGGCGCATCGCGCCAAACAGCGTGTTCGGGCTGGCCGACGTCCCCACCGGTCGCGTTGGTCACCGCCGGTCTTCGCCTGCCGCTGCGCCGGGACTACCAGCCCGCAACACAGCACTCATGTTTCCCGACGTATTGCCAGATGGCGTCCATATCTCACGCAGCGCCTCTTCTATCGTCTTTAGACGACATTTGCAGCGAAGCACGCAGATACGCGGCCAATTTTTTTTTAGTGCGAAGGCACTGTCCATCAGTAACCTGTATCACATGTTCAGGTGGTAAACATGGAACTCTCCTAAAAAATTCTAGAGCGTTTGAAAAACGCCGTGTGAAGTGAGAGGCCTGACTGATGAAACAAGGCTTGGATGGTGCATGATGGCACTCGCCGGTTACGCGTCACTCGTTGTCAGCACGTATTTAGCAGAACATGTCACACTACCGTTGCGCCCCGTCCGCCGCATTCTAAGGACATAGCACCAGCAGACATTTTCCTGCTTCCCAGTCTTCAGACGACGTGGAAAGTATGTCATCTCAAAACCACACAGGACATCCCGGGCAGTACGACAAGTGACCTTCGCGCCTTCCCAGAAGGCGTGTTCCAGGAGGCCTTCTTAAAAATTTAAGGCAGCTTCTAACCACTGGTGCCAAGCCTGAAGGAAGTGCGGTGCTGGGCAGCCTTCTTTCTTTCTCTTCATTGTTCTTTTCCTCTCTTTCTTTCCTTTTCTCTCATCTATCTGTCTTTTTTTACGATAGCAATTATATGGACACTCTCGACGCGTTTTTGCTCTTGCCGTCGCCGTCATGTTCCGTATAAAATCCTAATCAGTAACACCTCCCCCCCCGCGCATAGTATTTTCTACCCGCGGGTAAAAGCGCGAGAGCGGGGACGACGAACGCGGCTGAAGCAGAGATGAAACGAGCCGGCACATCTACGTCGCACGAAGGGCGCATAGGATAACACACCCCGCTTGCGAGGCCTTCTGTCAATTGCTGTTCCAGCAGATAGCAAACCACCCTTCCGTCCCGAAGGAGGATGAGGAAACGCAGGGGTGGGGGGGATATATTTATACAGAGAGGGAGAAATATATCTATTTCTCCATCTCTGTACTCGTCCTCTCGCCCATAATTGTTAATACATTCCCCGCGGACAAATCGGCGCATGTGTTCTGGGAGCGATGCAGAAGATGAAGAAGGGGACGAAGTGAACGCGTGCCGGTTCATGATGATGATAGTTTTCTGTCCGCTTTGCACGGATTAACGGTCAGCTTAAACAGCTCGGCTGTTTAAAACTGAAGCAGCCTCACTGTCTTAAGTAGCACCGCGGAGACTATACAGTGCAGCTGGTGGCATTAATTGATATTTCATTTATGTTTAGTGTGCCGGAGGTGAGTAGTAAGGCTTGCCCGATTTCTGTGGCACGAGCGCGCTAGGCTAGCTATATACAGCTTCACTTTATAGTGGACCGGAAGTGAGGTAGCGATGTCGCCGAATTTGTCTTACGCATACCCACTAGGAGCTTCTTGGCACATAAATAAAGCAGAACGTGCTTTGTTATGGACAGGTTCTTTATCTTTAGTGCACCACTGGGGCTTGGCCAATTTATGTGGCACACACTCACTGGGAGCTGCGTTCGCTCCGAGGGGACTAGCCTCGACCTTTAAACAGCTCTGCTGTTAAAACTGAAAGAAACGATGGGAAACGGTGTATAGGTGCCAGAGGGGACTACCTTGAAGGGGGACAGTGGTTAGTGTGGGGCGTAAATCATAAAAAATGAATACACGTCCGTATTCCGCGCAATACACGCAGCGCCTTCCGCATCGGTAGTAAGCGTATTCCGATACATCAGATTAACTGATTAATTGATTGGGGTGTTTAGTCCCAAGATCGCGTTATGATTGTGAGAGACACCGTAGTGAAGGGCTTTGGAAATATCGGCCACCTGAGGTTCTTAACGTGTACTTAGATCTAAGCACACGGGCCTCAAGCATTTCTCCTCCATCGAAACACGGCCACCTTGGCAGGGACACGATGCCGCCACCTGCAACTCTCGAAGGCATTTTAAACTCACCACAAGGTAACCCCGCTACGGTTACGAGCAAAAGAAATTCAAAATTAAACGCGTGAGACAGGATTGTTTCAATTTAATATGTTCCTATAGTGACACGTAGTGCTGCTTCAAAAAAAAGAGCATTAGCTATTGGCCACATAGGCGCGAGCATGAAGCTTTTGTAGAGCTATATATTGGTCGAATAAATCTAACTTTTGACATATCTAGAATTACCTGTGCGAGAATGATGAAGTCTGCGCGCAAATGTCGACGTCTGCAGAATGCATTCCAATGCATGAAGAAAAAAGGAGATTGCGCGACAATGACGGTGTCGTGATAACTTACACACACTTTTTGTCACTCCTCTGTTAATTATTATCATTTATATTATGTTAATTATTATGTATTCATTTCCTACCTGTTATTACGGCATTTTTCTATTGTTCCGGCACCTCACTCATCTAACAAAAATTCCCATATTTTGTTACTATACCCCACTTAAGGTGGACGCCAATTATTTGAAGGTCAAAGGGGGTAGTAAAAATTCGTTCTAGTATTTACTGTAGGAAAATAGCATGGCCTTATCGAAGTAGTTCATAGGACGATCAAAATGGCCGCTTTCTTGGTCTCTAATTCCACGAGGAAAATGAGGACGTGACGCCAGAACTACTTTACTGCTTATTCGAAGGGTAACGTGAGAGGTCTCTGTGACATTTGCGAGGTTTCCACCTTTAGAAAAGAATGAAAAACGCACAGCCTATTATTCTCCATGAAATTGTCACAGCTGTTTCGCTCCGTAGCGACCAAAGTTCAGTGCACATCCGTGTGTTGTGTAAAGGAAGTTCATCGATAAATAAACGGCTCCAAAACACATCGCTGTTCTGTGTCAATACCTAGAGCTGTAGTTTGTAACTCCTTGCCAAGCGTTTCAATGTAAAATATATTTTGGCAAATATACAATATAGATAGCGCTATCAGAACTCCTCCCATGAATGACCTACATCGCTACCCCACCTATTTAGTCAGGGCGATTAAAACAGCACCTCAAAACGTAGCATGTTTTGTGTTGTTTTTTAAGCTAACTACTATTTTTCCTTGGTATTGTTGAAACTACGCAGTCAAGTCGGCGATTTCAAAGACGTGAACTGAACCGCTCGCCTAAAGTCGTGCAATCTATCGTCTTCTTTTAAACCGGAAGTACTATTTACATTTACATTTTTAACGTTATGCAAATTTCACTCTAGCGTAATTGTAATGAGTGTGCATTTATTTTGTCTTTCGGCAGTAACTGCAGTTGCCATTACATTGTCTGCACATTTCAGCGACTGCGTGTAACATAAGTCTTGTATGGAGCATGACCAACGTCAGGCCCTAACCTCAATTAGTACGCTACCACTGTGGATGTTGATCTCGCTAGATCTTCAATAAACTGATAGTGATCTCACAAACTATGCCATAGTGGGCTGAGCGTGCTATCTCCAAGTCCGAACACTGACGCGTAGTACCGAACGCTAAAGTACACATGCTAATTCATATATCATCGTGCACGTCCATCTCAGCTATCGGTTCTTATATTGGATCCGAATTTCACAGAGCGTAGCGTACACCACGACGACGCAACGACGACCTAAACGTCACAGTGACTGGTGAAGTAGAGAAAAATACTAACTTCTTCGCCAATTCAGTCGTTTGAACAGATCTGTGGTCCCCCTGCAAACTTCCAATACAATGTGCGCTCTCCTATAGGAGAAAATAGAGTGCAGAGAAGATTAAATTTATTTAGCACAAATATATTCGAAGCAGGTGTTCCTTCTGGCGTGTGCCTCGTACGACTTTGAGCGCCACTAAATCTGCGTTATCAATGCGGGCCTTTCTCCACAGTAATACGTATAAGATACGCCAGAACTCAACATGAACGTGGCTTCTGATTTCGTTGATGAGAATATATATACCTATTCCTGAAAAAAGACATCATAACAACTTTTTTTAATATTCTTTGAACAACGCGTTTCCGGCGTGCAAAGGCGCCTTCCTGGAGGGCGTAGCGGACGCATCCGCGTTCAATATATTTCATGTACAATTCGTCATAGAGTATATATTTACATAAATATCAAGCTGTAAGTCTAGCCAGCTTTATATGCACAAGAGCTCGTGTATGGGGTTCCACAGTACTTTCTTTTATTCTAACCAATTACATCTGCAGAAATGTCGTCGCTTTTCCGCAAATTACACTTTACCAGCAGTTAAGATGTTAGAATGTACTAGAACAATTAGAATGTAGAATAACAGCAGTTGGAATGTAGTACAGCGATTTTAGCGTCATCAGTAAAGCATGACGAATGGAGGCAACGAGGAGACCTCCTAAGGAAACGCCACAAGACGCTCAGCATAAAATAAACATGTCTTTAACTATTCGTGGGTAAGTGTTAAATAGAACTGCTTGTCGCTACACCGGCTCCCATGCGCGTTTGAAGCGTGGAGATCACATCTGCGGGAAGTTGCGAATCTCTCCGTGAAATGACCAATGCCATCTATTTCTCAGCACACAATGGGCTGTATGCGTTGTTTCCGCTCACAGTACGTTTCTATGCCAGTTAATACGCACGTATATTCAACACGAACAACTGTACACGTATAGAGGAATACGAGCACGAGCTAAAACGAAAGCGACAAGTCAAAAATAATTTAGAGCATAATTCTGAACCACATAGTTAACCATGAAGACTTTACGGACCACGCAAGTGCATGGCCAAGAGCCTCTTCGCGACATTTCCGCTACGTCACGGCAAATCGACAGCCGCGCTACGCCCCAAGACGCATCCCTCCCTTAATCGATGGCCGTCTATTTTCCTACGGGCACACATACTTACACCCTTTCACGTTCTAACGCAACGCGCTCCTTCAGCGGACGTTGGCGCTGTCCTTAACTGCTATCCACCGCATATTTCCTCCAAAGTGACTTCTGCCCAATGGTATACCGTTAGAGGGACGCCGTGTGATAGGTGGGATTCGCTATCAAAGTAGGAGCATGACGGGAGAATAAACATTACTGCGTGAAAACAACATACTACCAATGCGCTGCGCAGCAGCAGCAGAAATATGATAATCATATATTTATCTGGGGTTAAGTCCCAAAACACGCTATGATCATGAGGGACGCCTAGGGACGGGCTCCGGAAATTTAGACCACCCGGGGTCTTGAACGTGCACCTAAACCTAGAAAACGAGCCTCAAACATTCTCGCCTCCATCGAAAATGCAGCCACCGCGCCGGGATTTGATCCCGCGACCTTCGAGTCAGCAGCCGAGCGCCATAACCATTAGACCACCGTGGCGGGGCCGGAAAATTGATATGTCATTGTATAAGAAGAACACCCATTTCCGGCCCAACGCCGCGGTCGACAATTGGTGCAGATAGGTGGTGCACCGCTAAGTGGCTCGGAGAAGCAGTTTATCCCACACTCGCGTCGTCCGTAAACTTTTGCGGTAGCCTGTACCCCGCTGATGTACACCGAAAAACAACAAAGATGCAAGGGAGCAAATTCAATATTCTGAATCAAAAGCGATATGGATCAATATTTGTATGAAGTCTATCCGGCGAAAATGTAAATCAATACGGTGTCCTTTTCGAATTACACTTCCAGTACACGAATGAAGGAAGAGAATATTGAGGGTTCGTTTCTCTGTTTGACACGAGGTTAATGAAAACCAGCGGATAATGAAGCCAAGGAAAGTATAGGTGACCTTAAAGGGGTCATGAACCACTTTTCCAAGTAATGATCTAATGGCCTCAGTATCGGAGTGTACTGCCTCCCGAATCGATTGCCGCAAAAATTTCTCGAATCCGTCAAGAATCAGCGGAGTTCGGGGGTTTGGCGCACGCTCCCAGCGCTTTCTCTCTTTTCTCGTGCCGACGAGCGCACTGGAAGCTAGACAGGGAGGGATGGCATGGGGGAAAGAAGTTACGCCAGCGCGCGTCATGAAACGCGATCGCTCTCCCGCTGTGATTCGCTTGCGCGAGTGCGGCTACCGTGTACTGAGGAGGGCGCCGGCAAGTGACGGCACCCCGCGGCAAGAAGCGCATCTGATCCGAACGCCGCTCTCGATTTACGTCGGCTATCGGCCAATAAGCGTGCTATGTCTCTGCGACGTACAGCGGACAAACGCCCCGCCCACCGACGAGAGTGAGAACCGGCCTCTGTTTGAAAAGAGGGTGCCTGGAAACGGCAACTTCGCGCTCCGCTTGTGGCCATTACGCGGCGCGCACGACTGTAATATTTGGCAGAGCAGTTCATAGCCGTGTCAGCTTTCCGCAGGATGTGTTTTTTCAATCAGCCCAAGGGGTGCTTCATGACCCCTTTAATTGTGTTCTCTTAATTGCCATACTTACGTATTTCAATATATATCTATATATATATATATATATATATATATATGCATTTATATGCACATACATGGTGTTTCAGCTAAAAAGCACCAAGTATTAAAAAATTAAGCATGGGTGCTACGCGTATCCATTAATTGTAGTATTGTTCTGAGCCATATAGACACGTCAGATTATTAAAGACGATAGTCTTTCTTGGGGAACTTAAACGCAGAAATTTTGGTCTGTCTTTCTTTTTGTCGGCACGTCACCCGATTCAGCCAACCGGCCAAAGTTGAACCACTTGCTTACCGCCAACCCATCTTGAACTGGTACGGCTGTTCATACTTGTGAACGTTGTCGATCAAAAAGTAAATATTACGCATATCTGAGGCGTAATATGATTAGGTAAGTATTAGGTGGTGTGTTACATTATTAGAAAATACATAGAAACGCAATTTTAAAGATCTTGATGGTGTGCGTTTAACGTTGAGACAGTAACGCGTTTATTAAAAGATTGCCACAGCTGAAGCGATCAGCGGTCCAAGCCGAGCAAGCGCGAGCGCCAACAACAACCGTCTTCTCTTCTTCTTTCGCAGGCGTTCTTGTCTGCGCCCTACCATGTTACAAATCACTCCCCCGCGGAAAAGGAGCCATCCTGGCGACCTAAGGAACAGGTACAACTGGTGGGTCATAATGCGGCTTCAGTCGATCGACGTGAACAGTCTCGCGGCCGCGACGACGGCGGTCCGTAGATGATTGAACAGGCTCAATCATATAGTTAACTGGGGATGCTTGACGTAGGACGCGGTAGGGGCCTTCGTACTTAGGCAGTAGCTTTGTAGAAAGGCCAGGAGCGGAGGAGGGAACGCGAAACCACACCAACGTCCTAGGCGAATACGAGTGAGGAGGCAGGTTTTCGTCGTGACGGTCCTTCTGGCCCTACTCGCCCTACAATGTTACAACCCTAGTTTCTTAAGGTGCGCTGAAAATGCGACTGCGCTCAAACTTACCTTCCTCGGTGCCCTCTGCACAAGCTCATGTTGTGTTTCGGTTTCGGTTCAGTATTTCATTGTACGAATGACAGGGGGCGCCGCTCTGGCATTCGTGTTTTACCCAGGCGACGTGTAAGTAATAGAGTTTGTGGAGAGTACTCGTTGAGTGCGGACGTTTCTTCTCCTTCGGCGCATCGCGCCAAACCGCGTGTTCGGGCTGGCCGGCGTCCCCACCGGTCGCGTTGGTCACCGCCGGTCTTCGCCTGCCGCTGCGCCGGGACTACCAGCCCGCAACACAGCGCTCATGTTTACCGACGTATTGCCAGATGGCTTCCATATCTCACGCAGCGCCTCTTCTATCGTCGTTATACGACATTTGCAGCGAAGCACGCAGATACGCGACCAACTTTTTTTTCAATACACTAAGCTCAGCAATTAACAAAGATTACTTAATGAACTTTTTAAATATTGACTCTAGAAAAAGATCTTCAGTGCAAAAGTTGTAGCACTTGTTCTGAAACGTCAGAATATTTTATCCATGCTAGTATATAACTGCCAATCCGATAAACTGGGTAATCAAATAAGACTGCTTAACTAACCTTTAAAATAGTAACTATAACGAAAAATATTAACTAGGAAAGTTGTAACGTTTGTTAGGCAACTTCGAATTGCTTCATCTAGGCTAAGATAACTGCCCTGTTAAATTTTTTTCCAGCTTTTTTCTAGAGTGCGCGAAATTTAAAGAGAGAGAAAGAGAGGAGGAAAGGCAGGGAGGTTAACCAGAAGAACGTCCGGTTTGCTACCCTGCACTGGGGACAAGGGAATAGGGAATATAAAAGAGGAAGAGAGAGAGAGAGAGAAGGAAAGCACTGCGCGTGCAAAGGGGTGCAATCAGTCACTGAGGCTGGATGGAGCTTCTCTGACCTACATTACATCAGCGCTCTGATATTCCATTGCGGAATCGCGGCCTTTGAGAGGGCCTTGGGCGAGCCGTTGTGATTACTGCAGCGCTGAAAACACTGGGTCGAGAACCTCCAGCAGTTGCAGGGCAGCTCGGGTTGTCGGAGTGTTTAGCTTATTCAAAAGCATGAATATGGTGTTCAGAAGAGAGCGAAGCATCGCAGCAATGTCCTTGTCTTTCTCGGGCAAGTCGCGGGAATTTAAAAGTATACTTGGCGCAAGTTAGCTGAAACACCCTGTATAGTATATATATGGTATATATGCGCAACCTAGGAGTGTTAGCGCCGATCGAAGCCATGGCTGCGATCGGCGCTAACACTCCTAGGTTTACATGCACATATATACCCCATAAAGTGGACGGGAGGATGACCGCCGCCGTATCTCAGCGGGAGAGCATCGGACGCTTTATTCGAAGGTTGCAGGTTCGGTTCCTGCCGGGGCAAGTTATTTTTTCGTCCACCTTACTTTCTTCACATTTATATTCTAATTACTGCAAATAACGTGCTCCATACTTACCTTGGCATATTGTCTGTTAGTTCTCATTGATATTATGTTAGTCCTTAGTAGCATGTTTTAAGGACATTGTGGACTTGGACATTTCTGCAAAAATATATGATGTATTGTGCTTAGTCATTTGTTGTACAGACACGCATCCAATGTTCGTTCGTAGCGGCTACGACAGTATGTAGCGTGCTATATGGTGTTTCGTTGGATGGTGTTCGTAGCGCGTTAGCGATGGTTCGGTAGCGTCCTACGATTGCATATACCGATGGTATCGGTAGTGCAATCGTAGTACACCCGTCATATACTAGCGATATTGATGCCACGCGTGTTCTGCTTTGTTTTGATGTATCGGGTTTCACCCACAAGGACTGTTAGCAACGTTTGACGCAGACCGCACCGCGCCTTTTTTTCGCACGCTGGATGTGGGACCCAAAGGAGGTGTCGGTTGTCGCCCGAGCATCTCGGGTAACTGATATTTCTTCGCTCATTAGAAAAAGCTGGGTTCGGAGCAGCAACCCCACGAAACAAAACGAAAGGTGTCTGTTGAGAAAGTAAGCAGCACTTCGATTCGCCAACTTTCAACAGAGTAGTTTACTCTTTTCTGTAAATTTCATACGTGTCAGCGCGTCGTCTTGTTGGTTTTTGTTCGTGTTCGTTTTTTGCCGCGCTGTTTCATCGTGTTGCCGCATAAACGCACAGCTCCTTATATTTGATAAAGAAGTAGTTCTTGTCACCTGTAGTGTCAATCGCAACTTTCTTTGTATTTTATTCAACCCTCAAATTTTACTCGTTTCTTGTGTAAGTGCGGCATTGTAATATGCGCTGCTTATTTCCGACTGGTTCTTAGTGCCGTTCTGTTTCACTCTTTAGCAAATAAATATGGTTTACCAATGAAAGAGAGAGGGGAAAATATAAGGCAGAGAGGCTGGCCTGACCTAGTACGCCCCTACCCGTTACTCTGCACCGGGGGGAAAGAGGGATGAAGTACGATGATGGAGAGATTAGGTAATATGTACAACATAATGAGACAGTTTGCTAGCGTAAAGAGGACAAGGACGCTAGTAACCATCTTTTATTTTGCTGTATACCAACTAGCCCAACTGTGCGTCTCATAGGGTATATACCATTTTCATGATTGTTCAGCTCGCTTTCCTGCGATGCAGTTAGCCCAATTCATGGCAGCTAGTCACTTCTTCAGAGTGTTCATGCGGGGTTTGCTTGCGCTGGGCGCAGAAAATGTAGACTCGGCTCTCTTGACACGAACACGCATAATAGACAGCACCTGCAACCTCGTCTCCACTTGAAGCACGAAGTGGCTGCCATTAGTTGGGAGAACATGTAGCACAGGAATACTCACTCGCGAATTGAAAAAGGTCTTATATACCCTTTATGAAATCCTCAACTTTACGCGTCGGTTTACCATACGTCTACAGCCATGCATTACTATTGAAGTGACCTTGTAGCATTTAGTAATACTGTATGGTCGCATATTCAGGAAGACATACAGCTTTCAGCTAGAGGCCCCCGTCTACTACTGTGACAGGAAAGAAGGACAATCGCGAAATTTATGTTATAATGTCTGATACACTAGATAGCGCTCACAATTCAGGCAGTACGCACGATTGAAAAGGTGCGAGTGGCGCCGTGTTAAGGCAACGATCAGATGAAACTTGGGGAGTATACTGGCGCAGCTGTTGTTTATTCTAGCTGGGAGGCAAAAACTCATGTCCCTCTATTTCCCGCTGTTGCCTGTACCGATGGTCTGTTTGAGGCCAGCATGTTTCTGTGTAACCTCTGCATGGGTGACCTCAAGGGAAAGATCGCGTCAGTCCGCAATTATAGTATTATGTAGGGCTTCCACAATATCTAACCGACAAACCGAGAAAAGATGCCGCGCTTACAGGAGCGAGCGTCTTAATTCCTCTTCCTCCTCGTCTCTCTTTTACCTTTCTCTGGATTTCCTCATCCACCGCCACATTGGATGTTTCAGCTGCGACTTTCCAACCAGTGTGGTCCCCGAACGCGCCTCCGGTTTCGATGAGCTCGAGCAGGCAGGCTTCGAGAAAATACGCCCTGCTGCCGAATAGTCCAGGGATGATGGCCACAGAGTCTTGAATCCGCGGCATCAACCAACGACGACGGGCCCCTTCTGTCCAGTGTGCGAAAGTGGAAATTTCAGCACACTGGACACAAGGGGCCCGTCGTCGACACTTTCGAAAGTGGGAATTTTCGATCGTCAGCGCGTCTGATAAAGAGATTTTGGTCCATATCGAACACGAACGATGCCTCTCAAACAAGGAGATATCGGTTTAAAAGCACCCATAAAAAATGTCGATTAATCGATCAAAACATTCCACCGAAAGTAATTAATCGATTAAGGCTAAATCGAATAAAATTAACGATTATCGATTAAAAATTTAATCGACCATCCCTAACTTCTACCTCACGGTCACGCGAACTTTTTGCAATGATTGTACGTAAAAAATGAAGCAAGTTTAAATTAGAGATAACTTCATATCACATGTTTTACACTCGATGAACAAGCGTCACGAATCTCAAGAACGAAAGCCCCCGAAACAAGATCTGAAGCCTGTACTTCTTCTCATTACCATAGTATCAAGCGCTGCTGAAGGAGCCGGCATAGACACCAGCGCCAGATTCCCCTCTATTATCATAGTATCAAACTCTATGCTCTCCGCTGACATGCTGCTGCCAGTCAGCGCTGCCGAAGTTGATTGCAGTGGCCCGGAGACGGAAGCGCACCTGAACCCATCGAGTGCGCTGCCGTCGCCAGTGATGCTGCGCGTTCTACAAGTAAAAGAAATAAAGGCATTGCTGAGAAGGAGGGTAGTATACACCTGCCCGTAGCTGCCTTGATACTAGGTGCTCGTTTAATTTAATGTGCTAATGATTTCATGATGTAGCCTAAACGCTGACAAAATGTCGAAAAGCCGTTTCAGGGTCCCCTTGAAAGTGGTCATTGCAACACATCGAACGCAGCCTTCTCGATTAGAGAACCTCTAGGTCAGTCTTATCAAACGAGATGGTCAAACACCTTAAACTTAGTCTTCTCCCCATAGTATGTATAATAGCTAAGAAGTAAATAAATAGAAGAAAATACATACGGTAGGTACCAAGGAGATATAAACCTTATATATATATAGAGAGAGAGAGTGAAACCCTCAGTGATACGATCACGGCTCATACGAATTTCGGGGTGATACAAATTTTAAAAAATTTCTTAGTCGCACCGCGGCGTCGGCGGCCCCGTCCACACCCCAACTGCGCATGCTCGGCTCTCTCGTGCCGGCAGCAAGCCTCTCCTCTCCCCTCTCCCTCCTCCCTCCCTCGTCTCTGTCCCTCCCTCCTCTCCCTCGAACGCGGGCGGTTGTGTATATAAGCGCGGAGCGCGCGTTCGGAATTCAGTCAAGGGCGTCTTTACTTGGCTTTCGCTTGACTTGACGCTTTGCATGGCTCGAGTAGAGCGATGGAAGCAACAGTACCTTCAATCAGCGTCCAACCACTCGTTGAAGGCAACGTTACCCCACCCTCATTGTCGTCGGCTCACAAAAAACACCAGCAACGCAGAAGACAGGGCTGGCGAAGAGACGAGCATACGGCGCTGAATGCCAGCGTTTGAAGCGAGCTGCGACCGGAACTTCGTCTCGCTGGAGCCGTTAAGTCGCACTGGTGTGCGCATCGTGTAAAAATTAATCATCCCAAATCATACCCAATTACGCAGCATTCACGCGATACCCCCAACACTCTGTGACGCATTTACTCGAGTTCCCCCCGTGGGAAGATGCGGGCGATTTTTTTTCTTTCGTCCTGGCCAGGCCCATTGGCCTGCGGTGTAATGGAGTACGGTTGTTCGAACAGATTTTCACCCCGCGACGTTTGATACGACGTACGCTACCGCGCAGGTACGAAGAGGTTTTTTTCCGCGCACTCGCGGAAGAAGCGCCAAGCACGTGGGGAGCAGAAACTCAAGCGCAGGTATGCGCGCCGAGCCGCCAGTTGGTCAGAATCACGGTGTAAGAAAATACTTTCTGACACAGTGATCAGAATAAGCCTTCGTGAAGCGTCGTAGCCTCCGAGATTGTGTGCGCGACTCTTGGGGGCCCTAATGCGCCTCCGTGTGTCTGCGCGTTTAGATTACAAGCCATGTCCTCCATGGAAGCGATGTTCTGTGCATCAGACACCCTATGAAAGTTGTACGAGGAAGGAAAGAAGACAAGGACGGTCTTGGCGAAGGAGCTAGGCCTGACAACGTCAACATGCACGATGTGGGGACAACTTGTGCGGGCACGGCCGTAAATCTCTCGAAAAACATCCCCAACACCACCCCGATGAAAATTTGACTTAGGGCCGCGGTTGTGAATTTTCTGGCCTTCATCTATCGCGTCAAAGCGCTCCTTAATCACCTTCGCACGCCGCAGTACTGAGGTCATGCACAAAAGATCCTAAGATTTGGAAGGGGTACTAGCTGTCGGGTGACAACACACCTCGTTCATAATTACACAGGCGCGTACGGGCCTTATATCTACGAGCGAAGGTATGATTGTGTCGTCTAAAAACTTCACTGGCAATCATTCAGAGCTGTTCGTGACATTTCTGCGGCCCTGAAAAAGAAGAAATGAAAATATCGACCAGCTTTCTTTTGTCGCATGCTAATTTTCATACTTTTTGGTGATCCTGCGAGATCGTATCACCGAGGTTTTACTGTATATATCTATATATATATATATCACTCGACGATTTAACTGTCCTGAATTCAGGTGCCACCTGATCGCGCTGTCAGACAAATAATAGGTTAAACTGACCCGTGTGGAGCACTCTAGTGAGCCAATAGATAAGTGAACGTTGCCATACATCTTTTTTATGTTTATTTGCGCATATCAAAATGTGCGGCAAGCGTACTCGCCGCAGGGCGGCGTAGAGGCGCCGTGGCTGCGGGCGTCAGGGTAAAGTAGCGACAACGCGGACGGGGGCGCCACTGGCTCCCGGTATCTTCATGGGAAGGACGACAGCCGTTGCCCCCTTGGCCGGCACACGTGAGAGGCTGCAGGCCAAGTTCTCCGTAGCGTACAAAGCTTGCAGCGGCGACGATCTGTGCACCGTTACATTCGGATAGTGATCCAGGAGAGGCCCGTCCAGACCAAACCCGTACGGACGACGCTCGCTAACCAAAAACGTTGCCGCCTCAGGATCGAGGGAGGGAAAGTGTCGGTCTCCGTTCTCGTCCAGTCCCATGTAGGTCCGATTCGGCCAGAACTATTCGCCGAAAGATATAGAAAACACGAGATGGGGCAAAAGATTTTTCATGCAATATCATGCCACCGCTGTTGCAGCTTAGTAGCTAGGGTTAAATGTGGCGCTGCTGAACTTGCCGCGAGCGAAATGCGGCCATATTTCAACAGAAGCGAAGTACAAAAGCACTGGTGTACTTGGAGTTATGTGCGCTTTTAGTAACCTCATATGGTCAAATTATTGCGTTTACTCACTGCGCGAGCCCCGTAATCTTATCGCAGCTTTATCATGGAAAATCTCGGATTTTTTTTTTTTCAATTATGCCTTTCATTACTAGTACAGTAGTAGAACGGCAGGTCAGCTGGTTAGGTTTTTGGATAGCACAGTATATTAACTTTTCTGGTGTTGGAGAGTACACGTGGTTGCGGAGGAGCTCTATTGTTCAAGATGTCAGCTGACCTGCCGTTTCATTGGTTTTGTGTGTCACATGGGTGTGAGGCTGAAGTGTCCTTTTTCGTTCATAACTTCTAATAAATTTCAGTTGCGAGTCAGCGTTGTGGTTTGTCTGCTCTTCTCTTGTGTCCACGTCGTCGTTGCGCTAAGTTAAACATGTTGCACATGTGACTAAAAAAATGCCATGTGACTAGCTGTTACGTGCTTTTTGGCAGAATTATGTTACGTGATCAGTTGTACGTACGTTACGCGAATTTTAGTCAATATGAGCAGTCGTTACGCTATAGTAAGTGACTTTCAGTCACGTTACTAGATGTTAGGTGATTTTAGTCACGTGGTAGCTGCTACGTGGTTTTTGGCGGGAACATGTAGCGTCACGAGCTGTTATGTCGTTCTGGAGGGAACATGCCACGGGACTGGCTATTACGTGATGTTGCGTGATTTTAGTCACGGGACTACTTGTTACGTGACGTTACGCGGTGTTTAGCCATGTGACTACTTGTGACGTGATGTTACGTGATCTTTAGTCACGTGAGTAGTTGTTATGTGAGGTTGCGTGATTCAGTCACGTGACTAGTTAGACGATCTAAGGGATTTTAGTGGCGTGACTACATGTTACGTGATGTTCAGTCACGTGACAGTTGCGTGATGTGCGTCATTATAGTTCCTTGACTAGTTATTACCTGATGTTACGCGGTTTTTAGGTCCCGTGGACTAGTTCGGTTGTTACGTAATTTTTAATCACGTGACAGACTCGCTCCATATTTATTGCATTCAACGTCGGGCAAATCGGTGCACGGGTTGTGGGAGCGAAGCAGAAGATGAAGAAGACGAAGCTAGCGCGTACCGTGTGTCGTGATGATGATAATTCCCGTCCGCACTACTCGGGCGCAGCGAAAAGCTAAAGAGCTGTGCTCCTAAAACTGAAAAACCGGAAGTCTAAGAGACACAGGGCAGTTCAAACGGGCGTCTCACTTGAATAAAACGTCATCGTCCAACGCACGACTTACTCTGCACTGTCCAGTCTCGAAAAGAAAGAGGCAGCCATCAGGAACCTTCCATAGCACTTTTCCCAGTTGTGAATGTCAGACAATGTGATAATGTATTCGGGGTCTCCATTAGTCTTCGACCGGACATCCAACTTCACAATAGGCACATACATAAGACGCTCAATGGGAATTTCCGCCACAGACCATCCTCCCCATGGCGAAGTGCAACGGCGCATCTAAGTGGTTCCACCGTGCGTGCTTCCGAGATGTGTCGAGCTGTCTCCTAACAAAGCAAAATAAGTCATATAAGCAAGAAAATTAGAGGTGGTAGGGGAAGAACACGCAAAGTCTAAGCTGTGACTTTGCTTAATTCTGTAACGTGAAGCCCGAAAACGTAATGGTTGTAACTTCATCTTAAGCTGACGCTTGACTGCCAAATGTGCCAGAGATAAGCGTTAATAGGCAGTAAATATAATACGGTGTGTTTGCTGCTCTGAAACGCATGCGTTCTGCAGATTTGTAATTATTCATTTTTACACCTAATAAGCTTGAAAAGGTTCAAAATTGTCACTCGCCCATTTCCAGCATAGCGCTACATTAAGGTCCTTGGGATTCATCCGAAATAAGCATTCCCCGCTTTTTGTTTTAGAAATTTGTCTTAGTCAAACTTCTTCAGCTTACTGGGAGCGCGGGAACACACAACAGACGAAGGAAGAACCACAGAACACGATCGCTCGTGTTCTGTAGTTCTTCCTTCGTTTGTTGCGTGTTCCTGCGCTCCCAGTAAGCTGAAGAAGTATGAATTACCAACTAGCCCACCTTTCGATACTCAAACTTCTTCGTCAGCCAGGAAGGCTGTCGTTTCAGAAATCTGTCACAGAAACGTCGGTATATTTCTCTCCTAGCTTCATTCTACGGACGTGTGGATGGCAATGTTTCCCTTTAATGAATGTTCGTTCCATTTTCTCGTTACCGTAGGACTGATTTCACACCTAAAAGCTGCGCCGTAAAACATGACCCCACCCCTTCTACAGTGCATTCCGTCAAACCTTACAATCCTCTCCGCCTTACTCTTTTACTGCGTCACTGAACGAGATAACTTTCATCCTTTACTGTAAATTAATTCACCGGCCTTCAGGTCTGTGAGCCCGCATATGAAACAATGTAGCCTAAAGTTTTTAGTACGGAACGAACGTTTCACTTTAATTATTGATGCGTGCACGGTTGTGGGTTCTGAGAACTTCCTGAGAAAAATTTTCAGTTTTTCCCAGAGTAAGCCACTGCAATTTAAGGATTCCTCTAACTCATCCTCGATTTTATGACATTCTAGTTATCCGCCTCTCGCGACAAGTTAACCGTGCTTACGACACATCAGGGGCACAGCGCGGGTCACGGAAAAAAGTATGACATGAAAAATAGCCGAGGTTGAAGGGAGCTCTAATGGTACGGCTGACCAGTTCTTTTGACAAGCGGCTTGCGGCTTGCGGCCAGCGTGCTACGTCGACAATTGGAGAGCAGATATCGAGTGACGATTGCCTCAAGAGAGCAGAACAAATGCTTTCCAATACCTCCGAAATTAAGTTTCCAGTATCTTCAATAGGGTTAATGGTTACTTTTGCATCATCTCACTGGGATACATTTTATCGCCACTCGGGTGTTAAATTGATTGTTAGACCCTCCAATATGGTGGAATGATGGCAGCCTTACCATTCATCCTAAGGTCCCGAATATGCTTTTATATTCATGTGAAAAGTAATATGATGGAATGACGGCAGCGTTGTCATTCATCCAATGTGTCCGATTATTCTTCTCTACCGAGATGAAAGGCAATATATTGAAATGACGGTAGCCTTATCATTCATCCCAAGTGCCCGAATACACTTCTATATCCAGATGAAAGGTAATATGGTGGAATGACTGCAGCCTCACCATTATTCCCAACGGCCCAAGTATGCTTCTGTGCCAATATAAAAGCTAATATGGTGGAATGACTGCAGCCTTACCATTCATCCCCAGGGCCCGGATACGTCGCTATGTCCAGGTGAAAGGAATAGCCGGGTTGCCAGTATATCGTGTCGTTGGTGAAATTTTGCGTCAAGTCCACAATCCTGGCATTCCTCATTTGGGAAGGACAACGAGACTCTGGTTTTGCTTCAGCTTGAGAAGACGAGACACGAGCAACGCAGTATATGGACAAGGCCACGCACGCCAGGCTCAGCAGGCAGCTTCCGAAGTCACGCACCTGAAACAAAGACCGTTCGCTAAACAGTCTGATAATTGGGTGGTATCTAACTGCACCGCCAAGAATTCGTATTGCAGGTGAACATAAATAAAAACGTCCGGAGTGTCAGCGGGGTAGCTGGTGTGCTGTTATTGATTTCAATAAAACTGACATTTGAGTAAATTGTTCGAGCTCCGTCTTGAGCAACATACAGCGAGAACAATAACAGAACCAGCCCCGGCCCTGTTCCTTCTATCTCCATTTCGCTTTGCCTTCTTTTGCGAGGTATTAAGATGAAGTGGCATTATTGGCCGGTCCTGTACTCCGCGCTGTTGGAGTACCACTATCCAGAATGCTTAACTTTTGCCGTCCCAGGTGTCTGGTGGGATCCCTGAGAGATAAAATCACACGAGGCTTTGTTCATTGGCAACAGTGACAAATTGAGTCATACTAAACGGGCATGAATTCGCTGTAATTCTAAAGGGGTTGTTAGCAGCAGCGCTTTTTCCTGGAATAACTGAACGATCACCCTGCAAAATCGAAATGCGTGGGCGTTTGACTGTTGACAACGGAATGAAATATAGTCAACTTAGTTGCCATTGGCGTTGGCAAGACCAGCGTTCATTTGCATAGAGATATCAATGCGAAAATTCCATTCCCTCATTTCTTCTTTCGTTTCTGGTCAGCGCATGGCGCCGTTTATTGTAGCGTTTGAGCTGACGATAGCTGACGAGCTGTCGATCCTCCTGCTCGTATAATTCAGTGCGCGGATGCGTAACATCTTTCGGCCTTCCATCTTGGTTTTCTCTCCACACACATTGTATGTAAGCGCCAGGCTTCTCCCCACGGTGGGCAGCGGTGGAAATGGTGGGCGAAGCTCCATCGCGCTGGTTTATTGTCAACTGCTTTTCTACGTACCGCCCACCGCTCCCATTCACCTTATTGAAAATCGCGCCTGAGGAACCAAATAATTACAAATTTGCGCGTGAAACGCAAGCGTTCCGTGCCTTCCGCCAGCTGGTTAGTAAAAAAGGAGTGTGAACAGGCCTTGTGCTTTCAAAGATCACCAAGTGCCACCACTAGAACACAACTGCCCTTGGTTCCGTTCGCTATTCGCGTCGTAGATACCAGAAATCCGCGACTAGAAATGCGACCTTGATGTGTGTCGAACATGGGAAGCTTGAAAAGTAGAAAATCCTCGACATAAAATAAGGAGTTGTTCCCCTATCGGGAAATTAGGGCCATTCGAAGCCTGGGGTGTGCGTGCCTGACCTACCAGTAACGTGAGAGCGTAAAATGGCTCATTTCGCAGAAATGTCGGTGTCGGCGTCGTTGTCGTTGGTTGTGTGAGCAAAATCAGCGTAGTCCGTGAGCGAAAACTCGAGAGAGGTGCAAATAAAGAAATAATAGGAAAGTATTACGTTCGGGAGGGAATCGAACTCAGCCCTTTTGCGTAGCAAGCAGGTGCTCTACCACGTAGCCACGCCCGTGTGACAGTACTGCGCGGAAAGCGCAGCACAGTCACAGCAAAAGCTGGAAGAGCGGCATTTCTAGAGCCCGTTATCAACTCTGTTGTGGCTACTAATAAAAGTACACTAGCAAGGTAACCACTAAGCGACAAATCATAATTTTTGTGAAGTTGGGAAGCATTTACCCCGACATTATTCGTCATTCTGCGGAGAAGCGAGGTACCCTCTGTGAGGCATTATGTGCACTTTGTTGATGCGACGGCTGATGACGATGAATAATTATGGCTGAGCCCTTTGTAATGGTTTGGAACCTTTAAACGACCCAATAGTTACGTAATTCGCATTGTGTAACGCCCGGTCGTTATTAAACTCCCACCACGCTTTATAACATACGTTAACGCGAGAAAGAGAGAGAGAGAAATAACTTTATTGAGACCGTGAGGAAATAAATCATGGGAGCCTTATGGGCTTCCTTAGCAACCAATGGAAGTGCACTTTCGAGGAACACACTACGCTATAAATCATCATAATTTTGGTGAAGTAGGGAAGCAGCCACTATGCAATTTTTCGTCATTCTGCGAACAACAGGGATACCCTAAACACCTCTAAGGCATTATGTGCACTTTATTGATGCTATGGTTGATGACGATGAAGAATTATGGCAGAGCCCTTTGTAATGGGTTGGAAGCATTCAACAACCCCTCGTTGCGCAATTCGCATTGTGTGACGCCTGGTTACAGAATTCGCATTGATTGATGCCTGGTTGGTATTTTACTCTTCTACCACGCTATATTACATCAGTTAATGTGGTTCCTTCCCGATATGAAGCCTGTATAGGATCTATTTTGCAAAGCAGTTCCAAGCAACGGCATGGCTCTGAGGTAGCACACTGGGCTCCCACGCAGAAGGCCCAGGTTCGAACCTCTTTCCATCCTGGAAATTTTTCTTATTTCGTTTTTTTTTATTTCGCGCGATAGTGGTTACGAACACCGACGGCGGCGGCGGACAACTACGGTGCTAAAAACGGCCCTAGTTGTGACCTCATAACAGCTTTCGCTGTAAAAACTATATGAATGTTAGGTAATGCAAAGTGTGTCATTAACACGTGCAATACTGCGTGGCAGAAGCGTAGAATCACACCAGGCGTCAAAGCATGTGCATTGGGCAACGAGTGGTTGGTCTAAAGGCCCACCATTTGCAAAGCATTGAGGCGTAATTATCATTATCAACAGCAGCATCACGAACGTGCGCAGCTTTGGTTGCGCGTGTTGCCTTACACACACGTAGTTGGTATCTCGCCAAATCGCAAAAGGAAGAATTCTGTCGTAGTGGGAACTTCGCAGCTGCACTTGCAGTACGCATTCTACAATAGTTCAAAATACCCAATTTACGGGCACATAGACGTTCCTTTCTCTGCGGCGTGGTTTAGGTTCCACCGTGAAGCGAAGGGAGGCTAGCGATTGAGAAGGCGATGCGAACAGAGTCCGATTACGCTATCGCGTTCCACTCTTGAGGGCGACGGTCAAGCGTCCTCCTAGTTTTTTTAATACAAGTATTGTATTTTTTATCATAATTTCGGTGCGCACGTTGGCTTCACCGCAGCGCTCACGGTAATGTAAAGAAGACGGCTTCGTGGCAATACGCGTTTTTTTTTTTTTTCCGTGGTTTGTCGTATCTGCATATGCAGCTGTACGTACTATTGGGGTGCCGGAAGCGTCTCGTCTGCCTTGGCCCTAGTGTCGTCAGTGTTTTTCAATGTCATGCTCGGTGTGATTCTTGAAATGCCGTACGCATAAGCGACGTAAGGTTTCTTTTGCCCACGTTCGGCTGTATTGATAATCGCCAGCTTTGCGGAGGACAGCAGGTTCTTCTGCTTTGCCGCAGCCAGCGCGTTAACCAAACGCCTGTATTCGTCTTCCTTTCTGTAGTGCTGCTTTCGTCGCGCTACTGACGATGTTATTATTATCCAAACACCAACTCGCCTAACATTCGACTCTTTTAGAGCGGAGAAGCGATCGCGCAGGACCGGCCGGTGGGGCAACGATGAGCAATCATGGGAAAAAGCATATCATGGCAAGAGGTAGTTTCTATTAGCCCCACGCGGCACCATCCTAGTCACACAACGCGCGCTCCCACATGGGTGCAGGAAAGCCGGCTTCCATGAGGAAAAGCCGAAATTTTTGAGGGAAAGCCAACTTCCGGGGCGTTTCGCGCTGCCCGATGTTCGATATGTACAGTGTTCTGGGCATTTTCGTTCGAAGTAGCTATAGAGCTTCCATTAAAACATCGCCGTGTTCAAAATAGTTCGATATAAATGACAATCCGATTTACCCGAGTTCGATATAGTCGGGTTCGACTGTATTTCAGTGTTGTATCATCGCTCTTTATTTGACACTATTTTAGGCCAATCCAATTTTAACCCGGTGGCGATATGATCATTCACGTCCTCACTGGAACGCTACGGTAGCGTTCCAGTGCGGCAGTGGCCCAATCCACCGGCCCACTCGCCAGAAACGCTTATTACTACCGCGGCTGCGCTGGAACGCAAGCAGATCAACTGGCATGACATGCCCGCCGTGCCAAGGAAATTTGGCGAGGCGTCGTTGCATGTGGACACCCTCTCTCCATCCGAGGGAGCGTACACAACCGACACCACCTAAAAAAATTGGCCGCGTATCTGCGTGCTTCGCTGCAAATGTCGTGTAAAGACGATAGAAGAGGCGCTGTGTGAGATATGGACGCCATCTGGCAATACGTCGGGAAACATGAGTGCTGTGTTGCGTGCTGGTAGTCCCGGCGCAGCAGCAGGCGAAGACCTTTGCCGAGAAACGTCCGCACTGAACGAGTACTCTCCACACACTCTTTTATTTACACGTCGCCTGGGTAAAACAGGAACGCCAGAGCGGCGCCCACAACCGGCAGCCTGAAGGCCGCCCACAACGCTGCTTTTTCATTTTTTAAATATTTTTTTCACCTTCTTGGCCTTCTCAAAACTAAAGTTTTTCAACACCGACCCATGGCATTCGTACAGTGCAATACAGAACCGAAACCGAAACACAACAATGAGCTCGTGCGAAGGGCACGGAGGAAGGCAAATTTCAGCGCAGTCGCATTTTCAGCTTTGTTGAAACAGCGCTCACCAGACGACGACGAAGTAAAAGAAGGCACAGGACAGGCAGCGCCTGTCCTGTGCCTTCTTTTACTTCGTCGTCGTCTAGTGAGCGCTGTTTCAACAAAGATGAACGCATACCAACTCGCTCAAGCTTCCATTCTTATGCATTTTCAGCGCAGATTAAGAAACTAGGGTCCTTAAAATTACGTATGTAGCATTTTCTATTAAAGGAACACGCCACCTAATACTTACCTAGTGATGCTGCACCTCAGATATGCATGATATTTAATTTTTGATCGACAACGTTCACAAGTATGAACAGCCGTACCAGTTCAAGACGGCTGGCCCTTGGGCAAGTGGTTCAACTTTGGCCGAGTGGCTGAATCGAGGGACGTGCCGACAAACAGAAAGACAGACAGACAGAAAGACAGACCAAAATTTCTGCGTTTAAGTTCCCCAAGAAAGACTATCGTCTTTAAAAACGAAGTTTCTTTAGGTGGCGTTGACGTACAGCGATTCTCCTCACCTACGCAATTTCTTTAGATGGCGTCGCTTCAAGTGAGCCTGTCTCTCGCCACTCTTGGCCAGACACAGCCCTTTGTCATTCCTACCGCACCTCACTCTCGCCAGAGCGCAAGGCCAAGAAATGAACGCTAAGCGCACTCACGGAGAACTCTGATATTTCACTCAGAGCCAACGATGCAAACACCGAAATTTCTCCTAAACGAGCTCTTTAACGACGTCGCGTTAATAGTCGGACAGGCAGGCACACGCCAACCTTTCGTTACCCCCCTTTTCACGATAGGGTAAGGGCTCCCAATTATCATTCATTTCACTGTTCCTGCTCCGTTCACCAGCTTTAGATTCCGCTTTAACATTGCGGGGCTCATAAATTTTGTATAACGTTCTCTTGAATGTAATAAACATTCCTAGAACCTACAGGCGCTGCTGAAGCATCGAATGCACGCCTGCGATGCGGCCTTTGATTCCTGAGACAAGCAACGCGAACTCGGTGCTGTGAACGCACCTTTAAAAAAGATTTTGCTAAAATGCTTACCCAACGCATTGCAGTCATGTTGGATCCCGCAGGCTGCTTCGTTGACGTTTTGAAAAACTGCTTCCGCTGGTGATCATGCGTGCGTTGAACCTATGCAAACAGATGTCACGTCGCATGAGAAGTTAAGAGTACGTCCACTGCAGAGCACGGATAACGATGTGCAACAGAGGAGCGCTAAAGAAACGGGACGCGAGCAAGAGGCACACAGGAAAGGCCGCGAAATTTAAACTCAGCTTTATTGAAGCAACACAAAATTTATAACTGCAACAAGCAAGGGTGGCTGTATCATGAAGGTGATACAGCCATCCGACAACGAAAGCGCCAAGGCCTCACCGTAAACACCGCATCATGGCCACCCACCAATGCGGACTCGGCTGCCTAGAAACCAAACGCGATAGAAAACGCGAGTACTATCGCACCACGGATTACTCGAAGCGGCGGACAACACTTTGACAAAAAAATCCAAATGCATAATTTCAGTTAAAAAAAATATCACTAATCAACTTTGTAGCTGTTTACTTTAAGGCACAGCAGCCTAATAAATAAAATCAGTAAGCACTCTGGTCGATTTATTTGGGAAGCAATATTGAAACTAGCACAAGTTCTGAGATTATCACCGTTCAAATAGTAGTACTAAAAGATGCACCACTGTTCCATTCTATTTCAAGCGCACGCCTTTTGTATGTGATAAAGCACAAACCAGTTGTTATTTTTACATTACATGAAAGTTTTACAAAACAGGCAATTTACAATATGTCAGTTACTTTTGAGTAAATAATATATTGTTCATTTGAACTTGTCATGCAAATATAGTCAGCCTCGTAGAGTCACCCTGCTGGAGAATAGACTATAATTTCTTGAAAAATATTAGACTAAAAGCTATCTCTTTATGAACCAGATCTAAGCGTGGCTTAGTCATTTTCGATGCACTCTCACCTTGTTTGTCGAGCGAGCTTTTCCGTTGAAAGGCCACGACTCTTCGTACACTCGCGCGCTCTCCCACTGTATCTATTTTTGGTAACTTCAGCGGAAGAACTGGAACGAAAGCGTACGCTAGTGCACAGATGCGCTGCCACCACCTGTACCTGTGTACGAGAATTCCACGCTCGCAGTGTGTGTATATAAATGCTGTGCTTTCTGTTCTCACTCTAACGGAAATCGTCAAACTTAATGTTTTATTTTAAATTGTATGCGCTTTGTATTAGGTTCAATAGATTTACATTTTCCCTACACGAATATTCCGCGAACTACACGCAGCGTTTTTGAGCACCGGAAGTAAATGTATTCTCGTGTGGCATTGACAGCTAGAGGCTGACGAGAAGCAAGAAAGACAACAGACTTGGCTTTAACAATTCCTTCGGCTCTGAACTCATTCACTGCAACAGCATTATTTTTCAGCTACTTGACTGGCGTAATTCCTTGCTTTGGTTTTTCTGTGGATGTGGCTCATAGTAGCCATGTGGGAGCGACTTTGCTCTAATCATTGTTCGATTCCTCAAAATTTTCGATGCTAGCCTCTCAGGACCAATTTTTGTTTGGTGCTGTGTGAATGAAATGTCCCCGATGTTGTTCTACCTTTATATATAACCACTGGGCTCAGATATAACACAATCAAGTTATATATCCATGGCTTCAGTAAAGCAGGCAATAAAACTAGAGCATTAACTTACGCAGATGACCAAATATTCTTGTGCACGTATAACAGCTATATCGGCATGTGGCATCACAATATGAAAAACGCGTGCTTGGAATCAAAATTTCGCGAAGTTTTAATTTTCCTCATGTTTTCCGTCCTCCCTATCGACTTTACATCTTGTCCTGGAGAGACATTTTATCCTAACTCCGTTAAATTCAACGAGGCCTTCATGGAGAGTGTTATCTTGCTATATTTGTTTTGCACCGCGGCACAACGGCTTTATGTAGGTCACATATGTTCATGTTTCGCAAGCACGCACTCGTAGCGCGGTGGTTAGGACCAACGCCTACGGAGCGTGAAAGCCCGGTTTCAAACCAAAGCACCTTAGTGAAAACTTATTTTCACTTATTTTTCTTTATGGTGGCGATCGACTTATGTGACAAACACGGACGGACGGACAGTTTTCTCGGCGAGTCGGCATAGAAATTCTTACGCATCTAAAATTCCGTATTTTATCGCGAAATCTTTTTAGCTCCACTAAACATTTACGATTGTGGCTTAGCTAGGGCTGTATACCGCTCCAGTTCGCTGGCGCTGAGAGAACAGGTATCCAAAGAATCTTGGCGTTCCACTACATGCATATAGATTCAGGGCAAGTTACTGGAAAGAGTGCGTTCCTACGCTTCAGAATTAGGTCCTGGCATTTCTTTCAAAGTACCTTTGCAGTTTTGTAATATCTGAAGGTTGGAATACATTTTTTTACTATATAGTTTAGAATGTATTGCGACTTATTCGTTGTGGTAGGTTTTAATGATAATGATGCTGAGGATGTTGTAGGTTACCGGTGGATCTAGCCTTGCGAGATTTGCAGGCAATTTCCCCGCCCGGTTTCTTCCTTTTAGACTATGCTGAAATATTGTCCCTTTGCCCTGCCACGGCGGTCTAGTGGTTATGGCGTTCGACTGCTGACCCGAAGGTCGCGGAATCGAATCCCGGCCGCGGCGGCTGCATTTTGATTGGAGGCGAAACTGTTCGACGCCCGTGTACCTTGATTGAGGTGGGCGTTAAAGAACCCCAGCTGGTCGAAATTTCCGGAGCCCTCCACTACGGCGTCCCTCATAATCATATCGTGGTTTTGGGGCGTTAAACCCCAGATATTATTATCATTGGTTAGGACGCTCGCCTTGGGATCGAGCGTACGCGGGCTCGAATCCCGCCTCGCTAAGACATTTTTCGGCAAGAATTTTCTCTTTCTCTTTCTTTATATCTTTCTTTCCGGCACTCTGTTTCTTTCTCTCTCTCCTTATTCTCTCTCTCTCTCTGTACTCGTTCTCAGGGTTATTACAGGCCGCGCCGCAGCGATGGGTAGCGTGATCTGCCCAACTTTTGAGGCACCTACTTGTTCATGATGATGATGGTTTTCGGGCATGGTGACACGCTTTACGCCGAGCTAGAGCTGCTTCGCTGTTACAAATTCCTTGCTACGGGCCGACTCACGATGTACCCATAGCTACTCAAATGTTCAACGAGATCAGTCCAACTCGCAACGCTTGACTCAAAGCAGTACGAAAAAATTCGGCATAGCTCACTAATCACCCACTGCTTACCATGACATCGACTCCCAAATGAGTGGGATCCGCCAAATTTTATTTAGCACGCATGTACGCAAGTAGGCGTCTAATTTTGCGAGCGCATGGTACCATTTTTCGGCGTTACACAGCTGCTTCATCAATCAGTGCCTTTATCCGACATTGATACGTATAAGCTACACATCAACTCAGGCGTAAGTAACTTTCGATTCATTTCTGCCACGTTTACGAAAACATCCATATTCTTCTCGAAAAAATTAAACTTTATAGATATTTTATTCGTTGAACACAGCGTTTCCGGCACTGAAACGCGACTTTCCGGCGATCGTATAGAGAACGCACGAGAGTTCCAGATTTGTATACATGGGTAATTTATTATAGGAAACTCGTTTTACACAGTACCTTTAGATATACCACACAGTTGTAAATTATAGCCTGCAAAAAAAGAACCTGCGTAGAAGCTTCTAACACCTAGAATTGACGCGTAAATTTCCGCTGCCTCATATGAAGAATGATACGTGTTATGCGGGTTCTTTGAGCTTCCGGTTACATTGTTTCTCCTAACCAATGACACGTGCGGTAGTGTCGTCACTGTCCTGTTTAACCACATTTTTTAAGCATCTGGAATATTAGAATGTAGCCCAGTTAGAATGTGGAACGCCAGCAGGTAGAGTGGTGTTGTTCGACCTCCGTAAAGTACGATAATTGCGATACTGCCAATAGACCTGCTGGGGCACCGCCAGACGATGCGCAGCATCAAAAACATCTGGTATAACTATTTGCAGCTCGTGGTTAAATGAAACTCCTTGCCGCTACCGCCGCTTTCATCCGCGCATTACCTGTGGAACACACTATCTGCCTGTAGTTTCTACGCTTACCGGAATGAGCAGCGCCGCATATTATTCCGCATCAAACAGATTTTATGCGTTGGTTCCACTTGCAGTAAGTTCGAAGCACGTTATTATACGCACGCTATATTCAAACAGGTTAAAGCAATCTGACTATCAGAGGTAAGGGAACTAAGAAAAGGTAACAAAACTAAATAGTGAAACAAGAAAAAGCAGAATAATTTAGAATGGAATACCAAAAAAAAATTGGCTGCGTATCTGCGTGCTTCGCTGCAAATGTCGTGTAAAGACGATAGAAGAGGCGCTGTGTGAGATATGGACGCCATCTGGCAATACGTCGGGAAACATGAGTGCTGTGTTGCGTGCTGCTAGTCCCGGTGCAGCAGCAGGCGAAGACGTTTGCAGAGAAACGTCCGCACTCAACGAGTACTCTCCACACACTCTTTTATTTACACGTCGCCTGGGTAAAACAGGAACGCCAGAGCGGCGCCCACAACCGGCAGCCTCAAGGCCGCCCACAACGCTGCTTTTTCATTTTTTAAATATTTTTTTTCACCTCCTTGGCCTTCTCAAAACTAAGTTTTTCAACACCAACCCATGGCATTCGTACAGTGCAATACAGAACCGAAACCGAAACACAACAATGAGCTCGTGCGAAGGGCACGGAGGAAGGCAAATTTCAGCGCAGTCGCATTTTCAGCTTTGTTGAAACAGCGCTCACTAGACGACGACGAAGTAAAAGAAGGCACAGGACAGGCAGCGCCTGTCCTGTGCCTCTTTTACTTCGTCGTCGCCTAGTGAGCGCTGTTTCAACAAAGATGAACGCATACCAACTCGCTCAAGCTTCCATTCTTATGCATTTTCAGCGCAGCTTAAGAAACTAGGGTCCTTAAAATTACGTATGTATGCATTTTCTATTAAAGGAACACGCCACCTAATACTTACTTAGTGATGTTGCACCTCAGATATGCATGATATTTACTTTTGATCGACAACGTTCACAAGTATGAACAGCCGCACCAGTTCAAGACGGCTGGCCCTTGGGCAAGTGGTTCAACTTTGGCCGAGTGGCTGAATCGAGGGACGTGCCGACAAACAGAAAGACAGACAGACAGAAAGACAGACCAAAATTTCTGCGTTTAAGTTCCCCAAGAAAGACTATCGTCTTTAAAAAATTGGCTGCCATCACGCCCTACGAACGTGAATGTCCAGCGAAGCAGTATCAAACACCACACGTGCTGAGGGGAGTACGTTTTATTAATACTTTAGAGTAAAGGTAGTGATGATCGCTTTGTGGTCCCTGTGGTTGACCGGGATGGTTTCGGTGACCACATTCAGCAAGAAGAATTTGTTCTTTTCGTCAAGCATTGTATTTACGCGGTTCTTTGGGTGTCTTTAATTTTCGTGGTCTGCCCATGGCAGTCTCAGAATGAACTGAATGAGTTGCTAGACGGGTCTCCGTTTTATATACGAAAGTGGGAAGCACTTGCCGGGAGAAGGAAAGGCCGTTTGATGTCATTCGAGTAAAGTGCAAATCAACTGCAACCTAATCCTTACCGGGAACGCGTGGGAGGACGTTCCCATTGTTCACAGGCGCCTTGGCATCGAGCATGCGGTTTCGATGGTTGTTTTTGGTTTTCTTTATTGAAACGAATACTAAGCTATATTCTTTATGCGTCTTTGCAAAGAATGATATGCCGTTCGCCTTCAATTGTTAAAGGGCCCCTAAACCACCCAGAGGTCGAAATTTAGTTGTGGCGTTGCAGTTGTGCCCCAGTCTACAGTGAACGTAAGCGGAGTTACACGCGTTTGCTCGCCTCTTTCCTTCGCTACGCTGCGTTCGTCGGCTCGTCTTCCACCTCCGAATGCCCTTCCTCGGCGTCCGAGGTAAAAACGCAAGGAGCGCGCGCCTCTGCTAGCGGAGGAGCACGCGAGCATCTGTGGTGAGTAGTGGCATTTGCCCAGTTTCTCTGGCACATACGCGCCATAGGAGTTTTGGGCTGACGCCACGAAATTTTCAGACCAACGAGAGGTATACAGCTTCGCTCTAAAAAAGGACCCATGGCCTGTGCGAAACGTGCAGCACAGTCACATGCAAAGCTGGAAGAGTGGCCTTTCAGGAGTTTGCTGTAACTTTCTTGGGGCAACTACTACGATTGCACTTGCTAGATGCCCACTACGCCATAAACCACCGTAATTTTGCGCCGTAAGGAAATACCCACTAGGCCATTATTAATCATTCTGAAGGAAGAACGGGTACCCGCTACCACGGAGAAAGAAGTACTGGCTCCGTGCCGCTACACATCTGTAAGGCGTTATGTGCGCGCTGTTGATGTTTTGGCTGAAGACTATAAAGGATTACGGCTAAGTCGTTTGTAATGGCTTGGAAGCGCTAAATCACACACTGGTTGTTCAATTGGAATTGTGTGACGCCTGGTTGTTATTTCACTCTTCTACCACCCTATACTACACGCTAACGCGATTCCTTGCCCGGCATGACGCCAGTATATGTTCTTTTTGCAGAGAAGTTTCAAGCACCACCAGCGTGGGTCTGTGGTAGAATATTCGACTGGCGCGCGTAGGGCCCGGGTTAAAATCTCATCTGGTCCTGGATTCTATTTTCTCTTTTTTTTTTTCTCATCTTCCGCGATAGCGATTACGGACACCGATGGCAGCGGAGGCGGACAACCACAGCACCAAAAACGGCTATTGTTGTGATCTTGTAACAGCTTTCGCTGTAAATGTTGCTCCGCTGACAAATCGCCAAGCCTGCGCGGAATATGCTACACAGTCACAGCAAGAGCTGGAACAGTGGCCCTTCTAGAGGCCTTCGTAAACTCGCTTGCATATTTTTAATTTTCTTCATGAGTAGGTTTCACTGCAACTCCGCATGCGAGTAAGCCCGCTTGCAAAGAACATGCTTTCAAGATTCCCCTTAAAGTCGTCATCACTTCTGAGCACAAGTGAGTTGCTGGGAATACATTGTTTCTATGGGCAATATAAGCCGTCTTATATCACAATATTACAACCCTAGTGCCTTTTTCATTGTTTTGTTAATTGTTTGCGCTGCAATGCTCTCCAGTGGGGTCAACTACCGCTACCTCGTGAAGCCTGAAGATACTAGCTACGTGTTGAAATAGTTGAAAAATGTACGGCCGAGTAGACATACAGCGCTGTAAAAAAAAAACAGGAGCATTCATGTATTCTGACTCAAAATTATAAAGATGCGTATCATATCAAATGAATAAGGCGAAAATGAATAACAAGATATCATCGTTTCCTAAAAGTTTTAGCGCACGTTGACTAGCCCAATGAGTTAGACGAAACTAAACTATGGTCACATCCATCGTTTCGGCTCCTTGTCCTAAATAAAACAAAACAAACTCGCTAAATCGTTTTAGGTTGCGCATTCATCTGCAGTATAATTCATGCTTATTAACGTACAAAGCTATAGCGCTGAAAGCGCACGGCCCAAATGAGTGACAGCTGAAGATAGAGCTCCAATACCAAATGAGTTGATGTTCGAAACCGTCTTTGTCGTGTTTTTCACTTTCCGAGTTGGCATATGTTTACACTGCACAATAATAGTCTATTATTTGTGGCTCCATCAGCGTCACCCATCAGTCTAGCCTTTAACTTATAATTTTACTCTGATTTTACTCAGTGAATTGTGAACAGTGATTTTAAAAAGTATTTGTTTTCCTCAAAACACCTACGTAAATTGGTGGTGACGCATATGCACATCATATAATGCAGGTCAGTGTCACAATCATTTGCACATATGGCCTCATGATTTTCCCCTCCGGGGAATGAAATATAAGTCTGCCAAAGTAGAAGTACCAGGCGCCCCTCTTGTAGCAAGTAATGCAAGAATTCACTTAGCTCGAAGTGTCAGTCATTAGCGATGACGTCGATCACTACTGTAAACCGCACTGGATTAACACAGCAAGCTAGGCATGTGTGTAAGTTAACATGCTGTGAAAAACCTGCCACGCGGAACATGTGAAGGACTTAGAAACCGCGCTCTTGTCGTCTTTTCTGAGTCCTTCGTACATGCCTGCACGTTTATCCCAACGTATTACACCGCACCATTCACCCCATTGGCACTAAAGCATAAGTTATCTTTAAAACAAATCGCCAGCCACCATGGTTTCGAGAAACGCGAGCGATCGTCAAGTCTCTGCCCTTCACTACTCCTGGATATTAGTGACTCCAGGCAATTCACGACAATGCTCAAAATAGAGCACTTCTTGGGAATGCCTGGAGGTGAAAGTGTCGCTGCCGTGTCCTTTTTGTACATAGTAATGATTAGTTGAAGGGGCATAGGGTTGTACTCTCTGCTTTACATTACTACAGGCATTTTCTTCAAATTTTAACTCTAAAGGTGCTTTTTTCGGGCTGACCTAGTGATGTGGTTATCATGTCACACCAGTGGCTGATACAGTCCCAGATTAGCCAGCACTGAGCCACCGTTGATAATGTACCAGTAAGTACGATAGGCGTTACGTTTCATTTACGTTACGTGTCATTTACGCGTCATTGGTACACGGAACAACTGCTGATTTTTTGCGCCAGGTTTCATTGTCTTTTAGCGCCAGCGCCGCCTCTATTGTCTCTTAGCGCCGGCGCCGCCTCCGACTGCGACGGCGGGGTGCTCCCTGCCGTCGGTTACTGCCAGGTTTAGGAGCTTCGCTCCTAAAAACTAACAGTTGTTCCGTGTACGAATACAATCGATGAGCGAAGCTCCTTACAAATGGACGCAAACAACTATGCGCCTGATCTCGCTGCTGGCTTTTATGAAGGTGGTATGGTGGGGAGCTTCGACGTCGGCGACGGAACGCCGCGCGCGTCGTTCGGCACGCGCAGCGTTTCATTGTCTTTTTGCGCCAGCGCTAGGTCCTACCTCCGACAAAGCGCCCGTAGTGCGCTAGAATGATAACTGTCATTTCACAATCCACGATAAAGTTCGTAAAAGTGAAGACGACCAACATAACCAGTTGTGCACAAAGCTTATTTCTTTTAATCTTGAATATCTGGTGCGCTAGAACCAAATCGCTCATGGCCTAAACATTTCCTCTTAAGTCACCGGCCACTGCAACGTAAAGCGATGCTTAAGAGAAGGGAGCTTCGACGGCGGGGTGCGGGCCTAAGGAGCTTCGCTCCTGATAAGCTCTGTGCACGACTGGTTATAATAGTCGTCTTCACTTTCACCATCTTTATCGTGGGCTGTGAAATGAAAACCATCATTCTAGAGCACTATGGGCGCTTTGTCGAACGTATTAGCAGACGCAGAAGAGTGGTAAGTTGGGCGAGTTGGTAATGATTCATTATGTAACTGCGCAGAGTAGTAGCAGACGCTCTCCCCACTCGGCGGCGGGGCGCGAAAATAGAATTAAAAGCTGCGTGCGGCGTTCCGTCGCCACCGTCGAAGCTCTCCACCGCATCACCGCTCACATCCCTCTCCCCCCGGTCTCCTTTTCCCTGCGCTGCGCGCGCCGCATACTTACTAGCTCAGTCGTTCCCGCCGCCGAGCGCAGCAGACGCTCTCCCCACGCGCTCCTCACCCGGACTGGTGACCTTTCATAGCATCGGACAGGCACCATTCCCTTCCCCCACCGCCGCGTCGGCCGTTACATAGCATGGAAAATCGTACCGTCTTTCTCGCGCATAAGGAGCTTCACTCATCGGTTATAGTCGTGCACGGAATTGCTAGTTTTTTTATTCTGGCTTGATCTGTCTATTTCCTATCTCTTTATCTCTCTGCTTTTGCTCGCTCTTGCTGTGTTTCTCTTTGTGTCCCCCCTCTCTTTCTTTCTCTCTCTCCCTTAGTGAACCAGTGGTGAGTAGTGGGATTCTCCCAATTTATGTGGCACATGCCGGTTCATGATGATGATAGTTTTCTGATACTGATAGGCCGCACGAATTACGGCTAGCTTAACAGCTTGGATGTTAAAACAACTTGCAGTGTAAGTATGCGTCGCTAAGTGCTATGTGGAATTGTTCGCCGAGCAGTCTGCCATTGTTGCTTCCCTCCGAGCTTGACACGTTGAGCTTATCATTCACCGCAAGTGTTGCCACCGTCAAGGAAAGAAGTAGTGCCGTCTGGTACTCTGCACGGAACACTGCTTTCTTTACGCTCTGGTTTCGCTTAGCCTATACATAGCGTATACGACGAGATGATGTCAACCTCCTGTGGTTTTGCGTTAACCTTTCATATCCCAGCGTCCACATATGTAATCGCATTGCCTTAAAAATTGATGTGAAATATTTGAATTGCTTCGAAGTTTCATAAACACGTCTCAATATGACATTTGTTGTGAACAAAGAGCTGTAATTGGGCACAAATGGCGTTTTTCTCAAGTCGCCCGTCGAGGGTTATGCCTACACTTGCTTTTTTTAAATCATTTGACCTAAATCCCCCAAAAATTTCGGATTATTTCGTTTTAGTGGAGAAAATCAGGGGTTTACGTTGTTTTTATGTAACTTTCGTTACACTGCCAGCAACGCAAGTTTTTTTAAAGTTATTTTGTGGCTGCGGCGTCCATGTTTGTGGACGTCAGGCATACCAAGCTCTTGTGAGAAGTTGACGGAACGCCGCGTGGTAGTAGTACACGCTTCACAACTTTAAGGTTCTGCTCTAAAAGTTCTATGCAATAGGGATATGTACGCCTTTGAGAAGTTGTGTTTAAAATTTACTTGTTTTATGCGAGACGTGGTCTGCCATAAATACATATATTCTAGAATTTCCGACTTGCCTAGCAGAAGCGAATGCTTTGAGTGGGCGAGCTCCGGTGATAAACGCGTTGAAGCAGAGCCATCGGCAAGCACAGGTTACTTGGGCGACGGGCTGCGCATGACGAAAGCGTTTAGCTTGAACATACCGATGATCTCTTGATAATGACGATGAACGAGGATAATGATGGTTATCAACGCGTTGAAGCAGAGCTGTGCGCGCAAGCAAAGCGCCTTGAATAGTAATCATAATGGTGATAACGAAAGCTCTTAATATGAGGATGAACGCTTGGATTATGACGATAATAAAAGATACCAAAGAACGTGTTGAAGCACAACCGCTAGCAAAGCGAGCCCTTATGAACGATTATGGCGACCATGACATAGGTAATGAAGGTGTTCATTGTGGCGGTAAATATGAGCATGATTAACGAGTGGAAACGGAGCCGTCGGCAAGCAGAGTTCCAATGTGGGATGAAGAATGATGGACTTAGTGTACCTAGTGTTGCCTAAGTCTAAATAGGCGGACACTTGCTTTCTACAAGAAATAAGGCTAAATTTTCCTGGTTTTCGTATTGCCCTTGTCATCTTTATTTTTACTGCATATGTGTAAAAAACTTTACCTGCACAGCTGGATTAGCCATGGCCCATGGCCCATGGGATATAAAGGGTTGAAAGAGCCCATGTCGCAGAAGATCCGGTTTCGTCGTCGGCGACAACCCTGTCGCGTACCGCTGTTAAGGACAAAGCTTATGCGTTTTCTCAAACTTTTTTTCCACTTTCCTGCACAATAAGCTTGTCCTAAAGCTGCTAAGTGAAGATTATTAGCGGCTCCACAGATGCTATCAGCCAGACTAGTTTAACCACTTCACCGGTGTTACTAATCTAGCTTCACCTGCTACTAGTTACAGAAGTCCAGCCGAATATCTTTCTATTTCTCATCTCGGGGCCCGTGTCACATAAAACCTATTACGCTACAACAATTCTAAACGCATGTGCCAGACAATGGGCCTACAGACTGCACTGCCAGGGTAAGATGTTGCCCACTGACAACCTGCTTTCACAGAGGAAAACAAACTATGGGCTGTAAAACCCGCAAATCTTATCACAGAATGTTTATCTCTGCTTTCACCGAAGAACTGCAAACAGAATAGCACAGTCCTGGGCGACGAAGGTGCCACGTGATCTTGCGTCACGGTACTGTCGCCACAACACGGACAGGTGCTCCGCTTGCGCCAGGTATTCTCATGGGAAGAACAATGCCCAGTGCCCCTGTTTCAGGCACTAATGACAGGTCGGCGAGATATTCGGTGCTGTACACGCTAGCGGCAGCAAGTATTTCGTGAACACTAACTCCAGGGTAGGGGTCCAATGATGGTCCATCCACGCCCATCGCGTACGGGTTTCGCTCCGTTGTCAGAAACGTGGCCGCCTCAGCCGAGAGAGAAGGAAAGTGCCGGTCTCCGTTGCCGTCTAGTCCCATGTAAGCAGTGCGATTGGGCCAGAACTGCAAAATGTAAAAAAGGAAAAGTGAAAGCATAGTTCATTTTAGCATTCCTGTTTCTAAAGCTTCATTACCCGTTTCGCAATATTTTTACGAGTCACTAATCGGCGCAGACAAGAGGTTGAGGATGTTAAATCAGTTTACTTTTAATGTTTATTTTCAATTTGAGGGTATCGTTAAGGCCTATATTGTGGATTGGCATGACATCATAATGTGCCAGTTTCTTCGCCAGGCTCCGCCTGAAGGCAGCGTCGTGTACATAAACAAAGTTTAAAATTTTTTTCTTTTATTTATTCTATGCTGCAGCATGCTGTCCTTTATGAACCCATCCGCTGTGCCACATAGAGGCTTAGGAGTGAAAGAAGAAGAGAACGTTTTTCCGGTCTTGTGTCGGGGAAGACGTGGACTCCTGGCTCTCTTCCTGAGTTCGCCCGCAACATTAGTGGTGTAGGTCCTTGGCATATGCACTTTCTGTCCCATGTTTCCGCTATCACTATTAGCACCTCAAGGACAGCTACAGCACCCGCAGCCAAAAGCAGCCGCCGGCTACAAAGACTACCGCCCGAATTCGGTCATTTGTGGTCAAGACGGAAAATAAAGATGTCAATGACATAACCCAGGAGAGCCAAACGCATGATGCCCAGTCTTCGTTCCCGTACTTCTTTCATGCGTCACAGACGCCCAGACCGTTGCATGGAGATATTTTTGAGGATGTTGATGACTTGCTCGACCACTTTTGTCAGGTTGCGAGCATCAACGAGTAGGATGATGCTCGCAAGCTGCGGAGAATCTACTTCGCTTTGGAAGACTCGGCGAAAACCTGGCACGAGAATCATGAGGGTTCCTTTGCGGCTTGTCAAGAATTTAGCCGACAGCTCCGCGACGCATACCACAACGCTGAAAGAAGGCGGAGAGCTGAACAAGCCATCTCTTCTAGGAACCAGTGGCCGAACGAGAGAGTCTCAATATTTGTCGAGGACATGTTTCGACTTTTCAGGCGCGCAGACCCTGCAATGTCCGAACAAAGAAAGGTGCGACATTTGATGCATTGAGTAAAAGAACGGCTTTTCGCCAGACTCGTACGCAGTCCACCGGTGACTGTGACTGAGTTCATAAATGAGGCAACAGTGATGGAGCACACTCTCCAGCAGTGGTCATCCCAGTACGAACGCCACGCTCCATCGGTTCTGAAAGCGACAAATAGACCCTCGCAGACTTCATCAGAAGTATTCGGCGCGACGAACTATGTCGGCTACATGCAGCGGGACCCCAACCATCCATGGCAGCACTCGTGAACATCATCAGGAGTGAAATCAGACGGGCGAGGCAACCACTCGCACCACCAAGACCTGAAGCCCAGTTCTAACGTATGCGGCGGCAGTGAGGGCTCCTGCACCACCACCGCAGTGCCCATGAGGAGAACAGTAGATCAGGCATTTCATCTGCTTCCGGATTCCCCTTCGCATCCGCCACCGAGCTAAAGTTCCCAAGCGCACCTACGTATTTGCCACATGGGTCGCGACAGACCGCTATAACAGAAGCCTATGGCGCACGTCGGATAACCGTCCGCTCTGCTACCACGGGGGCGAAGCGGGTCACGTGTACCGCGACTGCCAGTACCGCCAACTAGGTCTCCGCGGATTCCACACTGACACGCGGTGCCCACGCTACGGTGAACGTCCCCGAGAAATTGATGCGTATCTGACGGGCCAGCAAATTCCTTCTACCATGAAACACCGTCATTCGCGTACCCCATCTCCTCGCCTGTCCACGTCACCTAGTTTGCCATCGTCAACCTACGCCGAGGCATGTCCGTCCATCCCTATGTCGGCGTCTGTGCTTACACACCTACTCGACCACTCTTCATAATTCACTTCGTGGAGATGCGTGCTTTTAACAATAAGTTTAACAATCTAGACCAATACATAATTTTGACAAAACAATATGAAACACCTGCAAGCACCAACCCTTTATATTAGTCGCCGACTTCAACGTACACAGGACCTTAGGACCTAGCTTTGTCGTCGACTCTATGTCACTTTATGTCGCTCAATTTACATTATATGGGGCAACGCTCGGTTAACGTACGATTACTCACCCATACGATACCAAGAGCTTCGCCCACTCGTCATGGTTCACTCCGTGGAGCTGCGCTTTTTTTTCCAAGAGCAATAACATTGTTTCTGCCGACATCAACGATCGTTGATAACCGTAATGTCACTGCCCTCATTGATACCGGCGCCGATTATTCTGTTAGGAGCGCCGCACTGGCAGCTAAACTTAGGAGAGTCACGTCACCATGGCAAGGACCCCAGTTGAGCATGACAGGTGGCTGTCTGGTGATGGCGACTGGAATGCGCACAGCACGTATTAGAGTTCGTGCATCGATGTTCACGACGTCTTCCCTCGTGTTACCTGTGTGCTCCCGTCCCATAACCTTGGGAATAGACTTTCTTCGTGAATAGGGCGCAATAATTGACCTACGTGAGTTGCTGATGTCCTTCGAGGACTCCGTTCCTCCTGAAGCTGGAAACACCCACTTATCGAAGACAGTGCTACGCATGTCCACCGAATCTGTCACTCTGCCCCCTCGAGCAGCGTCGTTGCCAGTGTTGAATGTGAACAGGACGTCGCCGACGCTCTCATCGCGTAGGCAAACTTGTCTTTCCTTCTTGTGCAACAAATCTGCATTGCCCGAGGAATCATTCAGACTAGAAACAAACAGGCCTACCTACTGGTGACAGACTTCAGTGAGGAACATCGCCATCTTACAAGACGCACCGCTACTGCGTATTCTCAGGGTATTGCCGATGTCCAGGGTTCCTCAACATTCGTTGCTCTTTCCTCGTGCGACCATTTCACACCAAGGCGTTCACGAGCACTCTCGACGTCAGCCAGGTTCTGCCTTCAAAGCAACGGGAACGTTTTTGGAAATACTGGATTCATTCCGAGATTGTTCGCTACAACCTCGAAGGTTAACGAGACGCCGCTTGCCAAACATCGTATCACCACCGAACCGACCGAAAGACCGGTTTTACAAAATGCCTATAGGGGTCGCAAAAAAACAAGACGCTATACGTCACCAAGTCCAGCAGATATTCAAGCACGACGTCATCCAGCCATTCCCCATTTATGTTAGTAAGAAAGGATGGTAGCCTGCACTTTTGCATCGGTTATGGAAAGCTGAACGCAATCATGGCTGCAATCTGGCCGCAATCAATGTCGCGGACGAACCAAGAAAGCAGCCAGGAGTTCACCTCGTCGTCGTCTGCGGTGTTGTTGTTGTTATTGTTGACCTCTCCTCATGGCACATACCCAGTGGAGGGGATCGGCTGAGTAGTTGGTGAATTCTCCCTATACTTTCTGCATGGTGTAACTCTTTGGTATGCTATTTGTTTTTAATCACCCCAGAAACCAGACCAGAAAAAAGGTTCCCTTCTTCTTTCACTCCTAAGTGTGTTTGTGCCACAGTGGATGGCTCATGCAATACAAATACATATGAACCGGCATGGTTGCATTATGGTAGAGCAATATTTGGCTCATTCTGTGACCCCGACGACCTGAAAAAGTGTTAAAAAAGCGGAACATAAATTGCATCACTTTCGAGGTCCTGCATGTGGTTATGCGAACGCCGAATGCGGCTGGGCGATTGACTAATATCGTCCAAGTCCCCGAAAAGGTGGTAGGCAGAGCAAGCGGGTGCGAGCGGCACCGATACAACGTTCTGGCCTGCTGTTCACCAAGAGCACGCATGTTCACCAAGAGACGCTGCTCATCGCTGGCCTGCAGCAGCAGATCTCCGGAGACCCTCGAGGACATCATCAGCTTCTGTCCACAGTTGCTGTTCCGCGAAAGCACTTGTTAAGTGTCTACCACCAGCTCGGCCTCCCAGCTGCCACTTCCAAAGACATGCTCTTCACACAGCAGTCGCCAGTCCCGGCCCTCCTGGCTCTCTTGAGTATGCCGCCCCGGCTTGCCTTGCCTCTCTCTAGCGAGAAGCCACGACCATCGGCTTCGCCAGCGCCGCCGACGTGCGAATGTGGCGCCAGACCCATTGCTTTTTTCTCTCTTTGTTTCTTCCAATTTTTTTACATCCCTCTCTACCCATTTCCAAAGGTGCTGGGTCGTGACCCCATATGAGTGGCAGAAAATAGCGCCTTTTCCTCCGTCTTTCATAACCGTCATAAAATGTGGGAGAGTTACTCCTCTCACGTCGCTTTCACATGAAATCAATCAGGGATAAGAAGGTAAAAGATAGAGAGAGGTTAAGAAGACGAGATTGCAGGAACTGAAAGTTGGGCTAGTTTCTCGGAATTCATACTTCAGCAAGTACGAAGTTTAAGCTTGCACTTGTCCGGTCTTCCTCTTCCTTCTTGTGTCTGAGTATTTTGCGCTGTTTGTTCAAGCATGTTCAAAGGAGATTTGTAGTTTGCTATCCTGAACTTGCGAAGTTCAACGAGGGTGAAAGGTATGAAAGGCACGCGGAATCGAAGTATCAATATGACGCGATCCACGAGGCTACGAGCTCAGGAAAGTTTGGGTGCAGCACTAAACTTGTTTTCTATATTCATGTCATTGAAACATTAAAACAGTTAGAAAAAACTTACTCTAGATTGTCCCGTCTGCAAAATAAAGTAGCTGCCATCGGGAACTATTCCATGGCGGCTTTCCCAGTCCTTTACGTCGGAAACAGTGGCGCTGTAATTCGGGTCAGCTTCCGCCTTTGACCGGATGTCTAGCTTCACGATGGGCAGGTACATAAGACGCTCAATCGGAATGTCTGTGACAGACCAACCGCCTTTGTAGAAGTGTAGCGGTGCATCGAGGTGTGTACCACCGTGTGTTGCTTCCGAGATTCTGTCAACTTGGTTCCTGTTAAAATAATAAATCCCAATATGAGCAAAGTAGTAAAGTGCATGCAAATTCGCGATGTTCTAAACATTGGATTAGCGTAACTCAGTTTAATGCGCCACTGACGACGCGCTTCTTCAAACAAGTTATATTTCCCTTGTTATTACAGTAGACGAAGACACGGCATACGCACAGTTGTGGTCACTTTCGCTAACACATATACAACAGCACACATGACTCTTGAAGCCCGAGCTTGCCCGCGCTGCGTTGATTTGGGTTGCGTCGCGAGGCATAAGGTGGTGGCACCATTTTCCTTCGACGGTGGCTGTTTACATCGGTCCAAGATGTAAAAATGCTCGTCCACTCAGACTTCTGTGCTCGGTAAAAGAACCTAAGGGATGGTGGAGGGACCTAACCAGCAATCCTCTATTTTATACAGCGTTCCTCATATTGATGTTTTCATATTGCCGTGAGACCGGAAAAGTTTAGTTTTTTTTTTTATTGCACCATGGCTTTAGGCCAGAGATGCGTACAATGAGACCGTTAATGAAATGCCGTCGACTGGAAGGTGGTTAAAGGACAACCGAGATTGCGAAGTCCTTTTTTAATTATATGCCAGCACCAAGGGACGGACAGTTCCAAAGCGAAGCTAGAAGCGATGGAACTAGTACGGCTTTCTTGCGAATGCCATCTCGACCGCGTTACAGGCGTGTACATGTTTGTTTAGAGGATTATCGCTACCAAGCATGTCCAGTTATAAGCCGACGGAGCAAACTGAATGAAGTAGGCTTCAAGGAGGCACATGATTCGCTATGGATGACTGCTATGTATGCTTGGCATAGCTGAACTTTGCCGTCTGAGTGACGGCGTGTGACCACTAGCGGACGGTGAGCTATTGATTTCCACCACCTCAGGATGAAGGAGGACATTCCCAGTCGTTGACGGAGCTTGAAGCTTTGCAAGGAAACCAGCTGCACGTGAGAGGAGGTGCGCATCCTCAGATAATTCTCTTCCTACGCAAGTTTTGTAATTGTCTCCCTTCGCAAGATTCTGACGTGGCTTATCCGACTATAGTCACTACACCGTATTGAATACGGTGTAGTGACTGGCGCAAAGACGATTCATATTGCGGGGCGTGCGCTTTCTCAACGGCAACTCAAAATCTCGCTGGTATTTGCGAATTGGGCTTGAGAGACTCCGCCTGCGGCGACGAGGAAGGACATGGCCATCGACGACACGCGCTGGACAGGGACAAGTGGAGCCGGCGATGTCATTGGACCGAAGGAAGCCTGCAGAGAGAAGGGGGCTTTCCGCGATCGAATTGATGTTGCGACCACAGGAAAAGACCTAGACTCGTAATTTTACATATTGGATAGCATGGATTCGACACAGGATAGAGAAGGAAGCGTGATGCACAGGAGATGCGCTACTCGCGATTGTGCATCAGTGCTCCTGCTCTGTCCTGTGTTGAATCCATGCTATGCAGTATTTAATATTATGAACCAACTATAGCAACAAATTCTGTCGACATACACTCGGCTGCATCAACGACGCCGAAAGACCAACTCAATAACCGATGCAGTGGAACTAACCTGGCTAAAACACGAGATTAGCCCTATTTTCTCCCAGCATTCTGCCATGGCGAACAGTAATATTAACAATGACATTATATAGAGTGCGATATTCCTATATAGCATTCCATATTTGACCATAGGGAGCATTGACCTTATAGTGCCTGATTTATACGACGCTTATCAAATATTATGATGTAACTATAATCGGAGTTTTGCTTCTTTCCTGTGCTTGTATAGTGCAGCAAGCGTTGCATTCTTGCATCTGCATTATATTAAACTTTCCGCTTTAATGTACAGTTTAGCTGTAACCTGTGTCAGTTCGTGCCCAACCATAGCGCAAACCCGCTCAGTTGAAATACATGGGGATCCTGACCAGTCAGTTGAAGTAAACCTACCGTGGCGGTCGTCTCATATTGAGCGTCTGCAAGGTCAGAAGGTTTCAAACCCAATAGCAGCACTTCGTGACATTCCATAACAGTGCGCAACAGGAAAGGTACCTGCATAATGATAGTAACATTAGTCGCAAGACTAATGTTACTATCATTATGCTAGACATGCATACAGCATGCATACAGCATGCATACACATGCATACAGCATGCATACACATGCTAGATTTAAAAACTTATGCGTCATTTCGACTACATATTTCGACATCGCAGTGCGCGAAAGCGTTTCTTCCTCTGTGTTTTTGGCACACCGTTGGCTCCGTTGGTCGTAAATTGAGTACAAATCCAACGTATTTCCAAATCGGTTGCTTACCTTTTTGGCTAACCAGGAGGCTAGGAGACGCAGCGCGAGGGCCATATAAACGACAACACGAAGCACAAGGACGTTTAATGTGCTTTGCGGAATCCCGCAAGAAGGAAGAAGTGTCGTGACAGCGTTCCACAAACAACTAAATGACATTTTTTACCTTTTTTAAGCCTTCCTCCGCTCTGCCTACTTCCGCAATGCTGACTTACCATATGTACAAAGTCACTCTCTCGTTTCGCACTCAAGCCTGCCTACTAATCCATAGCCCGCAGACGTCATTCTCGTGTAGTTAACCGTATCAGTTAATTTACTAGCAATCCCTATTATGATTAAGCAGTTTCTCTTACCATATGACTTGCTCGTTTTCGGTGGTTTGTACTTCCAGAGTAAATGTCTCTCTTCCTTCCAGTATAAGGTCTCACTGGTGAAATTCTCTGTCAAGTCGACGACCTTGGCCCTTCTCGGCGTCGCAAGCAGCTCGGACAGCAAGGTTCCTTGCGCCAAATTGTCCTTCTTGCCATATACCTCACCCGCCACTGACAACGTCATAAAACTAAGAATAGAAATCGCCAGCCAAAGATGGTCATCTGCATCACACAAGAGCCCACATTGTACGAATACTTTATTTAAAACTTCTCACGTGTTAGTCACCTATGGAAGGAGTATGAGTTGTCCTCGAAGCCAAAATTAGATCTTAAATTTATGTCAACAACACAACGCAAAATGGATGCATAAACAAGCCGCGTAAGTATTTGCGACAGAATGCATTTGTATCATGAGAAAATAAGTGAGCGAAGGCATCATACTATCCATAGACCGTTGTTAGGTGCATTGATTGAATGCATACAGGGAAACATTCAATGGCCCATCCAAGAAGATAGCATCGTGTAGAATGGCCCTCACTAAGGATTCTGTTCTCTTTGCAAACTCAATAAAACGTTCTTGCACTTCTATTCTAATGGATTCCAATTTATGCACTTGCATGGTCTTTTTCGCATCGAATTACTGCAACTAAGAAAATGCACCCAGAACAAGGGTCTCTGCATTTCTGAACTCAGTTGGAACGCTTAAACGTAAAGCTGGGTGCATGAATAAATGAATAAAGGGATGTCCGGAACATCCCTTGAATCGGGGTGACAGTAAGTGTCACCAAGCTCTCTATTAGCCCACTTTATGTTCTGTACTCTGTGGTAGAGCAAGTTTATATTTGACCTTCGTTCTCCTGCCACTTTTCACTTTTGCTGTAAAATCTTTGCATTCCATGTGTTCCACAGCTTTCCGCCTCTAATAGCGGAACGTCCTCTTACTGGTCTCTATACTGCAGATTCATTTATGTTCTCGAAACTCACTTTGAAAACTAACATCTCGGGCAGACTCAACTTCCTTGAACATTGGAGGGATAACATGACATTCGACTAGAACATGCCGCTTCGTGTCTGCACTTTCCCACATAGTAACCAGGAATGATCTCCGTTAGACAATGCTATGCGGAAATTTCATATAGCGCGCCATTTGTGAGCTATGCTACAAATTGCGAGGCATGTTATGAATCGTTGCAGTAAAAAAACGCGCAAGTGTTTGTTATTGAAATACAAAGTTCCTCCCGCTCGCGTGGCAAATTAACTCACTGTGCGGAAGGTGTCCCAACGACGGCTTTATAGACGCTGGAGTCGACACTTGGACCATTCGCGGGGAATTATATTTCAGTCTGCGAAAAGTCCAAACTACCCGTGCTGGTCCAGTCTTATATGGCGCCGATGACAATCTGATACCCTACCGGATAACGTACTGCTCTTGCTTCAATTGACGGAATCGCTATTATACCAAGCTTTAGTCGCGCGTTAATCAGATCGCATTATCCTGGGACTTCCTGTCAGCTTCGTCTGCTGTAATATCGCCCAGTCGATCTTTCCATAACGGACAAAAAGCTTTCCAGTGTTTCCGACTTGTCACCACCCCTTTGTTGCAGCTGCGGATTTTGCACTACCGCCAGGCGAGCATGTGACTCGTTATTCCCACAGTGTACGCCCACCGAAGGTTCGTCCAGTGCTCTCAAGTTCATTTTACACATCTCAACACCCCCCCCCCTGATGCCTTTCTGACGGAACTCTGAACATGTTTTGAGTTTCGTTCGCATGGCTTGAGTCAGGCTACTGTGCCGGGTCATCGCATCAAAGCATACTGATTTCTGAGTCTGAGTGGCTGAGTCTCGTGGCTTGTAACCCCTTCGTCTCAAGCTGGCCACCAGTCCCTTCTTCATCGCCGGCGTTTCTGCTACTCTTTAAAAGATGATTAATACATTTAAAGCCTTGATTTGCGCTCTCACAGTACGCTCACGATGCATGACATCGACAGAGATGTCTGCATTTGCCAGATACGAGGGCATTTTTTAAATTAATGTGATCCTTTCAAATTTGCAGCGTGCTAGCAGCATTTGAACGAACGATAGATAGAATACTGCGGAGCTCAACGTAGACGATACGATGATGATATATGGATTTTATGGCACAAGGGCCAGTGGTGGCCAAAGAATGCCAGGTCATTGAAGATATGCCTTTGTCACCTGCACAACATTGTCACCGTTTCCTCCACCTTCAGAGTCTCTGAACACTTGAATGTTTAGACAAAATTCTGTAGATCACCACAGAAAGAGGAGAAAAATTTAATACATACGACCTGGTGATTGCAATGCTTGATCACATTCGTCATCGTGGCCTGGAATGCAAGCTACCCAAGATACACTCCTTTAAAAAAAACGATATGCACTGCGATGAAGCGAAAGGAAACTCTGTGATTCAATGTCGAAGTTGCTGCGGCAATACTCTGGATGCCGGGTCGCCTTTTAAACTGTAACAGGCGCCCTTGCTGTTTGCGCCAGGATAAGGGGAGGTGTAAACTGAGTCAAAGTGTGACGTACAGAAGCGTGGTCTCCCTTTGCTACATCCAGTTTCCTGTCACACCTCTTGCCAACAATTATTCAACGTCGCTGAAGGATGGTAATGTGACCCTCGAACTAGTGAGATAGTTACCCGATAATCTTTAGGCCTCAAGGATACACCGAGGAGAGATCAAATGGCTGCACGTGCCACCACGGGTCCGAAACGACTCACCAGTGTTCTCCCCCCCCCCCTATTCCGCTTCATCGCCCAACGCTCTGGTTCACCGCTTTTCGCTCCGATTGATCTCTTGAAATGCGTGACTGAGGAACCAACAGAAAAGGAGGGGAGGGTTGCAGCTGTTCCTGCGCAACACCAGCGAGTGCATTAAAAAATAACTGCGCTACAGTTACAGATACAAAAGAGGTTAGGGAGGACACGTCGTGAATTAGACACGACAACGCAAACTATCAAGTGGATTTATTGAAAAAAGCATGAATGAAAAAGCCGGCAGATCCACGCATTGTGGGAATCGATGTAATGCGAAGCAGCCAGCAAAGAGCTGCATACATCGTCTTGTATATCAATGAGGAAAATGCGTGTCATGGTTTTCATGTTAATTCCTATTATTTATGTTCGACACACAGTAATGTCGCGCATACCAACTTCGGGGTAGTTCAAGCTAGCGAAACGGCCGCCAGCGCCCCATGAGCGTGGCACGTAATCATGCTGTACATGACATGCGTGTCTTGATTTTCGTGTTAACTCGTGTTATTTGTTCGTCACACAGTCACGTCGAAAGATACCAATTTAGGGGTAGATCAAGCTAGCGAAACGGCCGCCAGCGCCCCATGAGCGTGGCACGTAAGTCATGCTGTACATGACATGCGTGCCATGATTTTCTGTTAACGCGTTTTATTTATGTTCGCTACACAGTCACGTCACAAGATAATAATTTTAGTGCATATAAAGCCTGCGAAACGGCAGCCAGCGCACCATGAGCGTGGCACGTAAGTCATGCTGTACATGACATGCGTGTCATGATTTTCATGTTAACTCGTGTGTTATTTCTGTTCGTCACACAGTCATGTCACGTAATACCAATTTCGGGGTAGATCAGCTAGCAAAATGGCCACTAGCGCAGCATGAGTGTGGCACGCAAGTCATGCTGTACACGACATGGTGTCATGATTTTCCATGTTAACTCGTTGTTATTTATGTTCGTCCACAGTCACGTCACGTAATACCAATTTCGGGGTAGATCAAGCTAGCAAAATGCCACCAGCGCACCATGAGTGTGGCACGTAAGTCATGCTGTACACGACATGCGTGTCATGATTTTCTATGTTAACTCGTGTGTTATTTATGTTCGTCACACAGTCACGTCACGTAATCCAATTTAGGGGTAGATCAAGCTAGCGAAACGGCCGCCAGCGCCCCATGAGCGTGGCACGTAAGTCATGCTGTACATGACATGCGTGCCATGATTTTCTGTTAACGCGTTTTATTTGTGTCGCTACAGAGTCACGTCACAAGATAATAATTTTAGTGCATATAAAGCCTGCGAAACGGCAGCCAGCGCACCATGAGCGTGGCACGTAAGTCATGCTGTACATGACATGCGTGTCATGATTTTCATGTTACCTCGTGTTATTTATGTTCGTCACACAGTCACGTCACGTAATACCAATTTCGGGGTAGATAAAGCTAGCAAAATGGCCACCAGCGCACCATGAGTGTGGCACGTAAGTCATGCTGTACACGACATGCGTGTCATGATTTTCATGTTAACTCGTGTGTTATTTATGTCCGTCACACATCACGTCACGTAATACCAATTTCGGGGTAGATCAAGCTAGCAAAATGGCCACCAGCGCACCATGAGTGTGGCACGTAAGTCATGCTGTACACGACATGCGTGTCATGATTTTCATGTTAACCTCGTGTTATTTATGTTCGTCACACAGTCACGTCAGGTAATACCAATTTCGGGGTAGATCAAGCTAGCAAAATGGCCACCAGCGCACTATGAGCGTGGCATGGAAATCACGCTGCACATGATATGCGTGCCATGATTTCCATGTTATGACTTGTCATTGATGTGTCCTACAGTCATGTTACGCCATACTAATTTTGGTGTACATTCGATTAACCAAGCGACCAGGAGAGCACAAGTCGTAGGCGGCTATGATAGATAGATAGATAGATAGATAGATAGATAGATAGATAGATAGATAGATAGATAGATAGATAGATAGATAGATATGATAGATAGATAGATAGATAGATAGATAGATAGATAGATAGATAGATAGATAGATAGATACGCTCAAAGTCGCAGAAGTTCGCTAAGAAATGCTTCGCATTTAAAACAAGAACTCGAGGAGAGGGAGGGTATAACAGTTACAATGAAGGAGCGGGCTACAATCTTACCGAACTGTCCTTTGATACTACACGTGGGGTGATGACGGGATATGGCGATGACTAGTGAAGTTCTTTTGCGAGTTGCTCGTTTCTGATAAAGTCCATTTCTAGCGTGGTCCGCAGTACAGTTTGCGATTGGCCTGTCTACTTCATAAAGTGTGTCCTCCCTAACTTCTTTTGTTCCGGTGACTTTAGCGCAGTTTTTTTAAGCATGCAAGACCAACTAGCCCAATATCTCACTTTGCTGACCAGAGGGTAGAGGTCTACATAAGGGACACGTACTACAATGAGGTAATCGTATATACCGCTGTCTACTAGCGCGCCGTTGCCTCCCGCTACTTGGTAATTCTGCGGCTTTGACGAGCCCACAACCCGGTTTCATTACGCAACGCGCTGTAGTACGGGACTCCGGATCAATTTCGGCCGCCCAGGCTTCCAAACGTCCAGCTTAATTTGGGTACATGCTCCTTGCATTTGTCTGGAATAACCCGCGTCCACGAGCTTTGATGGTACTTATCGCGTCTGGAGGCCTCAGCGCCTTCCCCAGGATCTGCATAACGAAAGGAGGCCAGTTACAGCGGGGTGTACGGATAATAGAGGCTTTCGCACTGGGCCATGATTATTTATATGAGATGTCGGTTGGTGCGCAAATATTCCATTTCTGAGCTCTCTCATGCGAAAAATGCAGTTTTCCGGTGCTCCTATTGCGAACATTGACGGAAACTGTATATGGAAGAACGATTTGCAATGCACAGCTTAAGACTTTGACAGACTGTTAGCGCTTGATTCAATGGGAACAAGATGAATCACAGTCATGCTCGGTTCATGCCTATAAGACTCATATATCTATATTATAGTATCTTGCTTTGTTATGGCCGAGGAGTTGCAGTTGTGTAGCACGTATAAGTTCGCGTCTCTATCATGTCGTTCCCACTATTGACACCCTGTACCGCTAAAATATTTCACCATCTTTCTGGGGTTTTCTGTTGTGCATCATTCATACCTGGCAGTTTTCTTGTGCACAAGACCTCCTTGTTATCCTCATTAAAATCGCTATTACGAAATGTCATCAAGTTCTCCATGTCCACAAAAGCACGTAGGCGCCTTTTGGTGCCTTCCAGTTGCCCTCTTGCGCATACCTCTGTGTGTATCAGATGTTCCTCGCTTCTACTTGTTCTTGTCGCTACCACTATAGAACAGCGGAGAAGAGGCCGTTTCAACAAAACATTTAGCTACCGCTACAGACTGCAGCTACTTTTTTAAGGACGGGGTGGGCGAGAGGGAGAGTGCTAGCTGACACCAGCATATCCTGACAAGTGGCCTCATTTCATTGCGCAACGTGGTTGCTTTTCCTGGCCTCGTCACTTCCCTTTCGTTACCTTACACCCGTTCTGTAACATTATCTGACCAATGGTTATCTGCCCTGTTTCGTGTCCTATACTCTGCCTCAGAGTAACTTGCAGAACTGCCAAAGCTACGACATATAATTCAGCAACATGCTTGCGCAACAAAACCGGCCGCTACTTTCTAGACGCAACTGCCTGGTTATGGACAGAGTTAAGACTTGAATTAGCTTGAAACGTGCTACGACGCAATGACACGTTAATCCCGCTTCAGATCCATGTCGTACGTCTTTAATCATTGTGTCGGTGACCAGTGGCAACCATAACTCCGTAGCAACCCGGCAGCACTCTCGCAAACCTGACCGGCCGCTTCGATGACTGCCATGGCCCGCTGCCATGACAGTAAAAAAAATATGGCCGCGTATCTGCGTGCTCCGCTGCAAATGCCGTGTAAAGACGATAGAGGAGCCGCTGCGTGAGATATGGACGCCATCTGGCAATACGTCGGGAAACATGAGCTTGGGCAGAGGGTTTCCTTCCTCCGTGGCAGAGGGCGTTCGTCGGCGCGCATAGGCATTTTCAGCGCAGCCGAATTTTCAGCGCAGCTTAAGAAACTATGGTCTTTAAAATTGCGTATCTATGTATTTTCTATTAAAGCAACACGCCACCTAATACTTACCTAGTGATGTTGCGCCTCAGATATCCGTAGTATTTACTTTTTGATCGACAATGTTCACAAGTATGAACAGCCGTACCAGTTCAAGATGGGTGGGTGGTAAGCAAGTGGTTCAACTTTGGCCGGGTCACTGAATCGGGTGACAGACAGACAAACAGAAAGACAGACAGACAGACCAAAATTTCTGCGTTTAAGTTCCCCAAGAAAGACTATCGTCTTTAATATCGCCTTCAATAAACAGGGAAATCTGCCGCAGCTTTGTGTCATCTCACGCTGAGTACAAATCATCAGGCATGACTTGTTATCGTTGGGATCGCCTGTTTGTGTGGCCATGCCTGCTAAGCACAGTCTCCAGGAATTTGGGAATGGCTCATAGAAGCGAAAAATGGTCACAAATATTTTCTCGTCCAAGTGTCATGAGACAGATCTACGGCGAATATAGGCGTCAATTGGTATCTTACTTGCCACACATCGCACGACGACGACTTGATAGATTCGAGCAGTAGTTAATTGCACCTTCCACGGCGCTGCTTGGAACTGCTGAGACGTAAGTATGCGTCCGTCAGTGTATCGTAAGTATGCGTCTGTCAGTGTTATGAGGACTTGTTTGCCAGGCAGTGTGCCATGGCTGCTTCCCTCCGAGCTTAGCATGCTGAGCTTACCATCCACCGCAAGTGTGGCCGCTGTCAAGGAAATAAGTAGTGCCGCCTGGTACTCTTCGCGGAACCTTGCTGCATTTACGCACTGTTTCCGCTTAGCGTATACATAGCGCTTACGACCAGATGGCGCCACCCTTCCATGTCTTCGTTAACGTCTTATATCCCAGCATCCACATATTTCAACGCATTGCCTTAAATATTTTCGTGAAATGTTGCCATTATTTCAATGTTTCAAGAACGCATCCCTATGTGACAACTGTCGTGAGCAAAGAGTGCTAATTGGGCACAGAACAATGCCCTTCGCCACAAGTCGCCCGTTGAGGTGTATGCCTACCTTTTTTTTTTTACTTCCCCTTACATGTACAATACATTTTGCAGTATTTGGCTTTATTGAAGAAATGGAATGGTCCACCTTGTTTTTTATGTAGATTATGTTGCACTCTGAGTAACCAAAGTGCTAAAAGTTGTGTTGTCGCTGCGGCGTCCATGTTTGTGGACGCCAGGCATGCGGAGATCCTGTGAGAAGTTAACGGAACGCCGCACGGTAGTAGGACACGCTTGACTGCCTTACTGCTCTACATAAAAAAGTTATATGTATTGGGGCTAAATACGCCTTCTGGAAGCTGTGTTTAGCGTTTGCTATTTTCGAGACGTGTCCTAAGAAGTAATGCCAAATAAGCCACAAATTTGGAGTTGCTTAGCGGAAGCGAATGCTCTGATTGGATAGCTCCAATGATAAACGCGTTGAAGCTGGGCCATCGGGGATCGAAGGCCACCTGAACGATGCTGCTGCTGATGATGGAAGCGTTCGACTTGAGCATAACGATGAACGTACTGATAATGATGCCGAACGAGGATAACGATGGTTATCAACGCGCTGAACCAGAGCGGCGCGCAAGCAAAAGTGTCCTGAATGGTAAGCATAATGTTGATGTTCAAAGCTTTTAGCATGAGGATAACGCATTGATGATGATGATAATCAAAGATAATGACGAACGTTTTGAAGCACAGCCGTTAGCAAGGAGAACCCTCAAGAACGATTTTGGCGATGATGATATTGAAGATGAACGCGTTGATTGTTATAAGCGGTGATAATGATCATTATTACTCGATGAAACAGAGCCGTCGGCAAAGCAAAGTTCCCATGTGCCATGAAGAATGGCGATGGGCCTAGTGTACCTGGTGTTCTCAGAGTTTTCTTCAGAAATAAGGCTAAATTTTCTTTGTTTTCGGGTTGATCCCTCTGTCAACTGAGCTTTTGTTGCATATCTGCAAAAAAATTTACTTGCACATTTAGCCTGGCCATAGGATATAAAGTGTTAAAGAGCCCGTGTCGCAGAAGTTCCGGTGTCGTCGTCCACGACAACGCTTTCGCGTTCCGCTCTTAAGTGCTAAGCTTAAGCTTTCTCCAAATGTGTTTTTTTTTTACTTTCCGGGGCAAGTTTGTCCTAAAGCTACGAAGTGAAGATTGTTAGCGACTCCATAAATGCTATCAACCAGACTCGTTTAACCAGTTCACCGTTATTGCTAATGTAGCTTCACCTGATACTAATTAGAGATGTCCAGCCGAATATTCTTTTTTTATTATTTCTCATCTCGAGGCCTGTGCCGTATAAACCCTATTACGCTATAACTATTCCAAGCGCAGATGGCAGCCAATGGGCCTGTCGTATGTAGGGCACTCACGGTAGGCTGCTAGCCCGGACGACCAGCTTTCGGAGTGGAAAAAAACTGGGCTGTAGAATGGGCAACTCTTCACAAAATATTTATGTCTGCTTTCGCCGGGTAAATGCATAAAGAACACACAATGCTGGGCGACGAAGGTACCAAGTAATCGTGCATCACGGTATTGTCGCCACAAGGCGGACAGGTGCTCCGCTTGCTCCGGGTATTCTCATCGGAAGAACAATGCCTAGTGCCCCTTTTCAGGCACCAATGACAGGTCGGCCAGATACTCGGTGCTGTACACGCTAGCGGCGGCAAGTATTTCGTGCACGCTGACTCCAGGGAAATGGTCCAGTGACGGCCCCTCCAGGCCCATCGCGTACGGGTTTCGCTCCGTTGTCAGAAACGTGGCCGCCTCAACAGAGAGCGAAGGAAAGTGCCGGTCTCCGTTCTCGTCCAATCCCATGTAAGCTGTGCGATTGGGCCAGAACTGCAAGATATGAAAGGAAAAGTAGAAACATAGTTCATTTAGCACTCCTGTTCCGTATGCTCAATTTCCCGTACCGCAATATTTTTCACGAGTGACGCTTCTGCGCCTCGAGTGTTTTAGGTTGCTCTTATTTGTTTTTAACCTTTATTTGCAAGTGAATGGGTGTGTTATGTAATATGCTATAGATGAGATTATTTTTACTCTCACACCCACATTTTAGAGCAAGCATACAATATCTTGACCCCAGTTGTCATGTGTCGGCAAGGCCGGCGTAGGGACTGCGGGATGGTTACGTCACAGTCGATGGCGAGCGAACACTGGCGGCCATCATGTGATAAGAAGAGGCTGGATGCTAGCGTAGTCGTCCGTTCCACGTAATCAGGAGCCCCCAGCAAAGATGGCAGCCCCCAGCAAGCGGTGAGAATTCTGGTCTATATTGTGGATTGGCATGACATCATGATGTCCCACAGTTCCCTCATCAGTCTCCGCCTGGCGAGGGAACTGTACAGTTTCTGCCCGCGCGCTGTTAATACTGGCGGCACATCGGAGAAAACTGGGCGCTCTGAGTGGACTTGGTATAAAACTTGATATTGGATCGCGAGGTGTTGAGCGTATTATTTATCGAATATTTTGACCATACTATTTTACTGTGTCCAATACTTAAATTACCTAGTTTAATTATCAGTTTAAATATCAGGTGACGGACATACGTATACGCTAAAACAATCACCTATTGAGCATGCGCACTTTCTCTTAAGTGTGTGATCGAGGGCCGTGAATTTAGGTCATATTACTGCATCGTAAGTACATATCATTCGCAACCCAATGTGATATTAGTATTAGTCTCATAGTCAGCATCAACCTACTGTAGGAGTCAGTCAGGCCTGTAGCCAGGGGAAGCAGCTCCCCCCCCCCCCCCCGCCGCCGCCGAAATTTTGATGAAACATGGTGTTTATCGAAATTAAATCGTACATTCGCACGCCTAATAAATTATTTGTAATTGAATGTCCACGCTCTTATTCAAAGCGATCGTGGCGCACGGAGTACAGCTCTAAGCCTAACGGTCGGTTCGGCTAAAGTGAACTACTGCGACTGTAGTACGCGGATGGTAAACAAGAATGACAGAAAGTATGTTCAAGCGGGTGAAGAGAGTGTCAGTGCGCAGTTCAGATGTACGATCTTTTTGTGCATAGACATGACTAATCACTTAGCGAGCCAGTGCGAATGTCGCACACATCCTCGTGTATACCCTCGTACATTTTACTGCAAAACATGCCAAATGGGCGTTCTAATCCTGGGCAGCGCATTACAAACAAAAATGTTATCTTCTGTTAGGCTATCGCAAGGACGGAGAGACTGAAACCTGCCTTTCTAAACGAGAAAATGAAAAGAGGGGCCACCAAAATTTGCCACAAGATGAAGACAAAAAAAAGCAACCAACCCTCATCTTACAAATGTGGTGTAGCGGTGAGGACAATATTTCGTTCACTTTGTGTAGAAAACTTTTGAAAAATTGCTAAAGAAGATGAGCAACCTGTGAAGAAACGGTGGGAATGTTCGAAAGAAACGATAAAAACTAAAGTAATAGGGTGCGCAAGCGCAGTTCAATAAGAAGAAATGAAAGAAGAAAAAAACACACTAAAACGAGCCTGTACATTTTATTGACTGAGAATTCAAAGAACCCGGTATATTCAAAGATGACATTCTAGCGATGAAGGTAAAACTAGAAGCGGTCGACGAGGTCAGGTATCGAGGAACAAAAGTTAAGAGTAAGAGCCGAAGAAACATTAGCTGGAGAAACACGCACTAAATGAGTCTTGGTATGGAGAAAAAACGTGGTTATATCAATATAATTTCCGAAATTGAACGGCAAGGAGTTGTTTACACAGATAAGGAAGATATCCAACGAATATTGAGGGTCCCATTGCCATCTAGTACTTTGGGACCCTCGTCTGTATATTTTATGCTTTGTAATTATCCTAGTATGTCATAATTAAACTGATTGATTGATTGATTGATTGATTGATGATTGATTGATTGATTGATTGATTGATTGATTGATGATTGATTGATTGATTGATTGATTGATTGATGATTGATTGATCTATCGAGCGAGCGAGCGAGCTTTTGAGGAACATTACAATACCGTTTTAATCACAGTTCAGGCATGTTGAGGCATTTAGAAAGAAATTTCTCCCTGCAATACCTCGCATAGATAATGACACTAAAGAGATCTTAGAAATGTCCATCTCGGCTGAAGTTGCAAGTGCAATTGGTGGACTAAACTCCTGCAAATCACCAGGCCTCGATGTCCTACAGCAGCAGTTCATAATCAATGAAACGCAATGCTGCTACAGTATGACAGCATTATTTAATAGCGCCTATGACATCGATGTGCTGCTACCATCGCTCTCAACTTTGCATGGTGTCTTGATCCCCAAATACCAGGCTCCTCAGAAAAGTTTCACTCACCAGACCACTGCCCGCTAGCGCTGACGAATGCTGATTATAAAATTGTATGAACGTTTTCGATAAAAGAATGCAATCTGTCATCGGTAAATTAGTTGGAACATCAGACATGCGGAATAAAAGGCCGAACAATACTAACAAACATTCACAAGGCCAGATGCGTTCTCGAATTTGCGATGTTACAGGTGAAGGAATCGCGATGCTACAACTCGGTTTAGAAAAAAGCGTTTGATAAAGTGGCTCATGACGTCATAATGCGCATTTTATAGCATGTTAATATTGCTAATATTATCAAGAATGGTGTCGCCACGGCTTACAGAAATGTGCACATGGCTCATTGGCGATAAGACCTTAGGGAAACGCATCAAAATGCAGCGCTCTGTCCTCTAGGGGTGCCCTCTTTCGTCACTGCTTTTCTGTTTGTACATAGAGACATTTTATCTCCGTATAACCGCTAGCACCAGCATTGGAGGCTTCCGCCTTCGCGCAGCAGACGTACGCCCCCTTGCTTACGCTGGCGACACTGTATTTTGTTCAGACCAGGAGAGTATACTGAGAGTTGTGAAAATCGCGAAACAATTTTGTACAGTAAATAGCCGCTCAGATAACTGGGGAAAAGGCTCGAATATCTGGCACGTCTATTGGCTATAAATTCCAAAATCGTTTACAAATATTCCCTGGGTCACTACGCCAGTAACATATCTGGGAATGCCTTTGCAACACTGTGGAGAGTGAAAATACTGGCGTGGAGAAGTTGCCCCTCTGCGTGATGGTTCAGAACGTTTAATGGGCTTGGTCTATTGATGTTTTCACGTGCAACAGTTTAAAACTTGTCACTGATAAGAAGGCTCTGGTGCGCGATGCAAATAATACATTGCTCACGTGTAAACATGAAAAGTTACATCGCGTCCTTGCTGTTTTAAATTGGGGTACTACGCGCATGGGAAAGAACTAAGCGAACACGCCTCATCAGGCGTGTTCGTCAGGGTGTGATGAGTGAAGTGCGCGTTCGAATTGTGCGCCTTTGAAAAGTGCGCGTCATAAAAGGAAAGACGGCCAAGGAGTGCGCGCGCGGAGATGAGAACAGTGCTGAATGGAAGACAACGACGAATACCTTCACGAGAGCGCGAGGCGCAAGGATTCGACGGACAAGTGGCCCAATAAGAAGACAGCACGGAGCATGTCACGAGCAATCACCTGTCAACACGGTGGTCGAGCAGTGTCCAATGAAGAGTAGACAGTGAACCGGAGAGCGAGAAAAGCCTTGTGCACGGAGTTCCAAGGGGGAGTTCGAGGATACGTGGCGAAGAGAAGGTGTCACCGGACCGGGCGCTGAAGACGGGCAGTCGGGTTGCGGACCCGAGCGCTTCAACCGGCCGGAGCATCCTGCCCGCCTCGCTCCTGTGCGACGAGACCTTAACTATGGTACTCGCACACTACCTCAAGGCCTACGGAGTTGGGTTCCGACAGGCAAGCAGCAGCAGTTGGGCTACGGGCCCGAGCTGTGCACCCCAGTGCCTGGGCCTGCTCCCGGGCATCTCAAGGGGTCGCCCAGTAGCCACTTTTCCACGTCGCAGCATCCAGACCCGTCAACTCCACCTGTCAAGTCTCCGCGATGTGGTGAGACCGAACTCTTATTCCCCGCTTTGCCGCCCATGCGTCCGAACCAGACTGTCTACTTTAGGTCTTTGAACTGAGTTTTGTTTGTTGTTAAGAGTGTGCTACCGTGTGCATGAACTTTTTATTAAGTGTTTACTTATGTATAGTTATCTCGCCTTCAGTGTATAATTAAATGTTGTGTGTGTTTCTTTGTTAAACCAACGGCTTTGTCCTTATTAAAGCTCTCCGACGCTCAGTCATAGAGAGCTATCGTGAACAGAAAAAGAACCTGCATAACACAGGGAGAGCTAGGGTTATCTCATCTCTATCATCAGCAGCTGGTTAATCACTTATTTTTCCCGCAATGTCTGATACATTTTACAAACTGTCTGCCATGTTAGGTTGCGTAGATTTTGCTGAATTTAGTCGTGTCGTCGGACAATTGTAATAGCGCGAAATCGGATTGTATACCAGGATTGTATGTCGTCGGATTGTATGCCAGGTAACGGTGTTGTATGCATGAGAGAAGTGTACTTGCAGGAAAAAACGCAAGGAAAAATGGATGCACGCAAACTATAGACAAGGATGCAGAAGACACGGACGAGCACAGAGAAGTGTACGTATCATGTCGCGCATTGCAAGCTCATTACTCGCTTGAATACTTGTGTGATGCATGCCGCAAGAAACTGTGCAAAGACTTCTGTGAAGTGTTTCTTCCCATTCCCCGGCATCGAACACAGTACAATGCTGGCCCAGGACAAGGCGTTCTCGAAAGAGTAAGAAATGGCTGTAAAAAGTTCCTTTCACAAATTACAGACTAACACACTCGAAGTTAAAACATATATAGAGAAAACGGAATTTTCGCACCCTGGGGTAACCATTCTTTCATTTGCAGAAAACCTGAAACAATTGACCATGTATTTCTAGATTGTTGGGTAGGGTATTTCTTTGGGACATTCCTCAACGCACTTTGAAAAAAATTTGCCGATAGACAGTTATGGTATTAGGTTTCTATTGATTGACAATGAAGAAGACATGCCGTTTGATATGATAATGCTTCTGGACCTTGATATTATTTGGTTGTCGGAATGGCCGTACGTCATGCAGATATAGGCGCAAGGTCAATAAGGAGTTATTTCCGCGAATGTATTAGTCGAATAATACAGGTGTATAAACTACAAGAACCGGAACCAGACTGGCTTCCTAGACTGCAAAGACATGCCTGATTCCTGACTGCCTCGCCTGAGGCCTGTCAGCCAAATGACTGGCTGATATATCTTTGTCTTATGTCTCTGCTAGAAATAAATAAAAGCAGCAAATAAAGCAAAAAAGGTGTAGCGGTCATGTGTCAATCTCAGGATGTAAGGAGCGTCGAGCCGGTGGGTCGGAATTTCATACTCTCGCTTTTTTTTCGCGTTTCTTTATTTTGTAGCAGTGCTCTTGTTTTATTCATAGCTACGATCTGGGCATGGTGAAAATTCTCAAAATCAATTTAAAAGTCCAATTTGCGCCTGTGAGGGGTGTCCCAGTGTGCCGCGCACCAGCGTCCAGTGTGCCTGGTGCGATGTGCCAGTGTCCCAGTTGCCAGCGCACACTGGGCCAATAATTAATATCAGTGCTGAGCAGTATCGAAGATACATGTATCTCAGATACTATCTTAGATACTCTTTGTGTATCTTGTATCTGTATCGCGGTACGTCTCGCAAGACGTGTATCAGTATCTGTATATCCGATACATTGAAGAATGTATCGTGTATCTTAAATACAAGATTCTGCGACCGCACCACCACCGTACGAAACAATAAACGTTGGCTGACCGACGCTTCTCAAGCTGGTACTGCTGCCACTAAGTCACCAGAATAAAACTGAAGGCTGTGACATTATTTTATCTTTCCATCAGAGTTTTGCAGCGAGGATAGGCGATGAGCTGTGAGCGTCTCTATTGGGTGGAGCAGAGTGGCGGCGCTCGTGTCGTCTCGATAGACAAGCGCGCGAAGTTACGCCCAGCCGACCTTTCGTTCTATCGCTTTTACTTTTTAGTTTTCTCAGTGCCGTGACATTTGGCACTTAACTGTCCTGTGCCTCGCACTCCAACCGCGCGGCGTCTTTCGCACACATTCTCATGCCGCTGTGGTGTTATTATCGAAGTTTCTCTTGCGTGGTGCTTCGTTACGAAGTCTGAAGGATGCAAGCTTGGGTAATTGCTTTGCGTCTAGTGGCTTTCACCCATCGGCGATTAGAAGGATCTCGTGGATGTATGTTTGACTTACATGCACTAAGATTAACTTATACGCAAATAATATTCCAAGAGCTATAGCAATCCGGTACCGATGCTGGATCTAACAGAACAAGCATTCACATAACAACCGCTATCTGGCGTACGCCTCTTTTTCTTTTATTCTGTAAAGAAGAAGAAGAGTGGCCTCAGCAGCATTGCTCTGCGTCTCAGCGACAACACCATCGGCATGAGATCGTGGTTGCTGCGCTTGGCCGAACGCTGCTGACCGCTGCTGTCCTTGCCATATTCTTTGCCAATAAATCTCTTACCCCGCACCTCCACCACTTGCTAAGAGGTTTATTGGCAAAGAATATGGCAAGAGCAAGCAGCGGTCAGCAGCGTTCGGCCAAGCGCAGCAACCACGAGCCCATGCCGATGGTGATACCGCTGAGGCGCAGAGCAATGCCGCTGAGGCCACTCTTCTTCTTTACAATTCAAATAATTTTTGAAATCATAATTTCATTATAGCAGAAGTTCTTTCTTAGCTGTCCTTCTCTTCCATCCCGTACATTACTTATGATTCTATATATAGTTTTTTTTCTGGTATGCTTACTGCAGTACGCCTTTAACGTACTGCCAAGGTAAGCTCTGATTTATTCTTGCTTTTAACTGTCTGCGTCATTCTGGTGCTGTTTTCATACTTACAGTCCATTACATTTACTGTTACATAAAGGTGATGTTGAGAGCAAATATATAATAAACGGGCGCGTCTGGCGTATAGGGTGACAAAAATTCTGCTTACTACTTAGTAAGATCGCGAAACTGAGTTTCTATTACATTAACACAAATTATTAGAAGCCATTTCCAATATTTTAGCAAAGGTAATCGAGAAACTTTGTTATACCAAATGCTCAGTTTTTCTCATGGGCGTCCCAACGAGCCGTTTTACACAATTTTTATAGGCACTGGATTTATTTCTCATAGCTATTAGGGGTTACCCGCCGCGGTGGTCTAGTGGTTATGGTGCTTGACTGCTGACCCGAAGATCATGGCGGCCGAATTCTGATGGAGGGAAATTCCTCCATCAGAATTCCCTCTAGTATTTAATACTAGAGGCCCGTGTACTTATATTAGGTTTTAAACACCAGGTGGTCAAAATTAAAGCCCTCCATTAAAGCGTCTTTCATAATCATATCGTGGTTTTGGGACGTCAAACGCCACAATTATTATCTCTTGGGTGTGCTGCATGTATCGTGTTTCTATGTTTATTCGCAGTGCTTGATACGCAACCGCATTTCTATTTTACTTAGATATATTTGTTTTCCTTGTTTAGACTTCCCTAAATTCTATTACTGTTACTAATCACCACGTAATCGGAGCTATAAGTGGCGTTAGTCTGAATAGCGGTGGTGTCCTGTGGCGCTTTGTGCCACTGTACAATACGTCTGAATCTTTTCTGGGCGGCACATGTTCTTGGTGACGTGCACTTGTCCGGTGATCCGTTATTGCGAAAACCGTAATGCGTTTACGGGCAAGGTAGAACTCCACGGTGGTATTTGCACTATTGTGCGGAGGCTTCTTATTGAAGTTTTATGATCTAATGGCAACCCGCTAGCTGGTCGGCAAATAGAGCAGCGACTCCCATCAATTACAAAAGCGACAAGCAAGAACCTCTATTGTCGAAGAGTATAAAGTGCTGTCATGTTAAGCAGCTAAAGCAACGCCAATTAGTTGTTTCGCAATGGAACGAATGTATCTTGAGCAAGAAGTACAAAACTTTTGAAATACTAACACACATTGATTGAAATGAAACAAAATCGGTCGCAGTTAATACATTTTCAAGCGAACATTTTCGTGCATAGGCATTTAGTGCTACATTATAGATATATAATCACAAATTTGCGAATATATCGAAGCATCTTACAATACAATGGAATATATCGTATCGGATGCAATCAGTGTTGTAGTATCTTGTATCGGTATCTCATGTACTTCTAGCCTGAGCATCTTATCGTATCGCGATACAATTTCAAAGTACCTTTGCCCAGCCTGATGATATTATGGCACATGGACAGCGCCACTAGGTTTTCCAATAGGGATTAGTGAATTCATTCATCGACTTTCCACTCACGGCGATCTACACAATATTAAGGGCCCCTCACCAGGTGACCTAACGAATTTTAGTTAGACATTGCAAGTTGTTGCGAGCCCAATAAAAGCATTTTGCCACAAGAATTTTTCTAATCGGTCGGTGAGAAGCTGAGAAAAACAATAATTGTAGCGGCGCGAAACCGATGCGAGGCGAGCTGCAAACCCTTGCCGCTCGCCCCGTGTAGCCTTCGCAAGCCAAATCCTTCCCTGCCCTCTTCGGCACGCGAGCAGAAGGATCACATAAGCATACGCATGAACACGTCATGCGCACAAAATGTCACGAGCGCATCACATGCCCGAACCAGCCCGAGCCCCGAGACGCGAGCGGTGTTGTGGCGGCGTTCTCTGCGCTTCATCTCTGCAAGTTATGCCGAATGCGACCTCGCCGATCACTTGGCTTTTAACCTATTACTGAGCACGAAAGCTGCAACAATTGTACGGACGTGAGACTAGCGGTGTGCCGCATGAACATCTAGTTAGACGCGGGAGGATAAATGAGCCTAATGAGCACTGGAACGCGGTAGAAAATTAGTTTCTTTGCAAAGGGTGGCGTCTGCACGATGCGCAAAGCGCGAGAACACGAACGCGTGCGAAACGGAGTAGATTAGTCTCGAATCTCTTGCGATTCGCAGTAAAAATTAAAAAAAGAAAACGCACATTTCGTTTGTGTGTTTTATTATTGCTCTCAAGTTTTATTCATCCATTCAAGCAACAAATTACACAAACTACACGTCGTGTCAAATAATTATCGCAGTGTCACGTGCTACTGTTGCTACGTCAGAGCACAGTCGTCTACGTAGAGGAGCGACGTCACAGCACTACCATTACGTAGGGCCATTCTCTCATGTACGTCATCCCCTCATTCTCTGGGCGCGCGGACGCGAGAAGAAGGAAAGCAGCGTTCAGCTTGAAATTTGACCCATTTACGCGGCGCGTAGCGTTGCAAATTTTGGCAGACGTAATCGTGAACGCCCAGTGCATGCATTGCGCTCGTTAGCTCAAAATTGTCAAACCTGGTGAGGGGCCCTTTAAGTGCGAAGCATTTGTAGCGAACCTCAGGCACTTTGGGAGTTCTATATCTATCTATCTATCTATCATCTATCTATCTATCTATCTATCTATCTATCTATTATCTATATATCTATCTATCTATCTATCATCTAGCCGCCTCCGTCTGGGCGCTCTCCTGGTCGTCTCCATAGGTTGTAATATACCAAAATTTGCATAGCATAGGGTGAGTATATGACGAACACGATTCACTGGTGATGACATGAATAACGCAAAATACTCATGTTTTTGCATCATTCATGTCATCACCACATGGATTACGCAAAAACCAGGGTCAATGCTTCCTGCAATAACTCTGCCGAGAGGACCATGTCCCTCATGATTACCGGTGACTTCAGCATTGATTTATCAAAACCCAACAATGCCTGATTCTTAGACAGCATGAAAGACAGATTGGATGGGGAGAGGGCATCGCAAGACCTTGGTGCGACGTCCAGGACAGAAGGCACCATAGATAATTCTTCGTAAAAGCCATCCGCGGCTTCCACCAGCTCTACTATACCTCGCACTTCAGTACACTTAGACCATTCGTAGCCGCGATCGCGAACGGATCTGATAACAAGTCCTGTCCAGCTGCTGTTGCTCACTGATCACGGTGATGATGACCTTATTCAAGAACTGCCAAGAACCCCTTCCTCATATGCATTGGGGTTCGTGCAATTTGCGTGCGATCTCCGTCATAACGAATAAGTATAAACATAAGAACTGTTACGCAACGCTAACTGCAACTGTGACGTACGTGCCGTGCGCCTGCACGTGCCACTCGGCTGTGTATATATCCAGGGTAACTTTTCTGAATAAAGCTTAGTTGCGAGTAGCGCCTGTCCTGTGCATCTGTGTTCCTTCATTGTCCTATTCGAATTCGCACTATCCAGTATTGAAGAATATAAGCGCTACACATCAGCTTACTGCGTTTGGGTTGGTAACACCTATGTTGCTGGTGGCATCGTTCAGCAACTGTAAACAACTGGTTATATATACATGTGCGACTCTTCAAATATGTCTGTGCGTGTACCATTTGCACATTTCTCTAACATCATTCCGCAACGTTTCGCTCAATGTGAAAAACTGCGAAACAGTCACTTCCCTGCGCATGCTTCGCATAACATCATTCCCATGGTAGCGGAATCTGCCGAATTTTTTTTTGTATGCTCTCATAACTTCGTAATTCCAGAGTCTAAGGCCGTAACCAATAGGTTGTGCAGGTGCTGGATAGCCTGCGTATTTCACAATTTGCATAGTCAGGAATGTAAACGTTAGCACAACATGACAGACATTTTAGCACGTATTATAATTGGTAGCGGTACCTAGACTTCCGCTACGAGCAAGTGGTGTGCTCTGCGTTTTATACCAATTTTTTTACTGCACAGTAGACATTCTGCCTACGCTAACGTCATATGAATGTAAACCAGCTAATCCGACGGTATAAATGCACGCACACGTGCTCTTGGGCACACCGACGTGCGTGCACAGATCACCATCCCACCAAATGTGTTCAATGCACGCAATTCATAAGAATAGGCTAGGGTGGTGTCAGGCAATCTGGGACGATATCTGATTGCGCATTTTTAGAAGACAGGAGGGATTCTTTTCAATCATTGTCGTGACGTAGGTAATTACAGAATCGATAATGAGAGATCTGTTTTATCCTATGTTCTGTCCGGCTGACGCCAGCCACAGTTCTCACTGCACAGTAGGGAGTCTGTGACGCGTAGTATTCGCGGCGAGATCGACCTACAGGTGGCAGCACCGTCACCCGCTAGTGTGGATACTGGTTTCGTGTGGTGTGTGTAGAAGAGCACGGGGCTTCTGTTTTCACATCGTGATTCTGTGTTCCGTACCCGCAGAAAACTCTTCGTTATCGATGGTGAGGTTTTGTTCGGTGCCACAATGCCGCACATACTGCACAGATCCAGGGATAAGCTTCCATTTTTATCCCACCGACGCGGAACGTCGCCGACCGTGGCTCGTTAGGCTTCGTAGTGGCAGGACGCCTTCTAAGTACGCGATGGTGGCAGCAAGCACTTTGACGACCGTGCATTCGCATTCGCAGACGAGAAAGAATGGTGAGTAGTCAGCGATAACTTCGCCAATGTGTGCATTTATATGCTTGTTGCTGCTGTGCACTACGAGCGTGAAGACGGTCGCAGTAAGCGAACGTCCAGGAAGCTTCCCTGTGCTTTGATTTTTCCTACACTTCGCAGGAAAATTAAGCGAGAATCAATCGAGAAAGAAGAAAATTAATTCACGGAATTTATTCTTTGTCGTTCAAGTACCGTCTGCGCTGTGAATGCAAATTTTGTTCGCGCTTGGCTATGAGTCTGTTTAAACGAGAGTCCCCGAGCCCTTTTGTAGTTCGCGCATGTTCCATTGTGTTTATACGGCCGCGAGAACAGTTCTCAGTATTCCGCAGGGCAAGTACGTGCACCGAAACGCGGCAAGTGTGTATGCATGATCTGGTGCATAGTAAAGGGTATCGTTTTATGAGCCCTCACTCGCCACGTAAGCGATGAAAATGCGCGAGCGAGTTTATCGCCACTGCTTATCTTGATGAATATATTTTTCTCGCTCGGTCTCTTTTTAAAGGGTTTTCGCGGAAGAGATTGAGGCCTGACGCACTTCCGCACTGATCTTGCCACGCGCAAATTTGACAGGCATAAGCTATCCTCGCAAGTACAGGGTGCCTTGTATACATTTCGCCATAAGTTAATTGCGCAAGGCTACTCAATTTTGCGATTTCCGTGTCATTCCATTTCTGTTCGGTTTGGGGACAATTTAAGTACCGAAGTGTCAGACGTGACTTGACAGAAATATTTCTCTGCAGTGGGACCAGGACCGTACACAACTAAAGATCGTCGCGTAACTATAAACGACAGTCCCAAAGTTATACACCTAACCACAACACGCAAGGCATGAGAGCCTTTTTTAACCACCGAGCGCTAAAAGGCTATATTCACATGAGATTTAATACTTCTCATCTTTAGGACAAGCCAAGTGCACTTTGCAATGCGCTGAACCACAGAGCGGCACCTACACTGATATGACTCGTGAACGGACGGTACGACGACCAGCACTCTCGACAAGTGTACTCACTGATCTTATTACAGTTTTTTTTCTGTTTTTTTCATACCTCACAATAAAGAAAGTACATATACAGCCGACCAGGCCAAATCTTCTACATCGTGTTAGGCATACGTACGAGCGGTTAAAGTTGCCAACGCAACGGAACAAACCGCCTTTGAGGCCCTGCATGACATACGCGCACATGCAAACACAACGTGGCTAGCAGACGACGCATGGAGCAATCCACACTAGGCGCGCTTCAGCCAGTAGCCGTCAGGCGGCGACTCCGCTCGATCTCGCGGCCAATAGGCGGTGCGTAGTCGACCCCTTGAGGAGCTTTTATTTTCTACAAGTGCTAAAGTGGTCCACGATAGTACGTGGAAGCACAAAACACACAAGGCACAGTGGAAAGAACTGGCCAATACGAGCGCTAACTTCAAACTAAACTTCACTTGGGTGGGGTCTTCAGGGTCTATAGTAGGGTCATAGGCAAGATTTGACTATGTGTGGGGTAACGTGGGCGACTAGATCTGCTGATTGGGTTGAGGAAAGGAAGGGAAGCGAATTGTGCGGCGCTTACATCTTGGCGGAGACTGCGTAATCGACGTTTTACGGACTGAATCGGATTTAAACACAATAAAGCCAACTTTAAGACCATATGTGATATACAAACGAAGAATTTCTGCATTCACAACGGTAGAAACTACTAAAAACTTATGGAAAAGCTCACCCGCGATGTCCGTCTGCCAAAATAAGTAGTAGCTGCATTGGGTTACTTCTTCCATGACGGCGTTTCCCAGTCATTTATGTCGGACACAGTGGCGCTATAGTTGGGGTCAGCTTCCGCCTTCGACCGGATGTCTAGCTTCGCGATGGGCAGGTACATAAGACGCTCAATTGGAATGTCTGCCACAGACCAGCCCCTTTGTGGAAGTGTAGCGGCGCATCGAGGTGCGTGCCACCGTGTGTTGCTTCGGAGACCCTGTCAACTGGTTCCTGTTAAAGAAACAAAATCCTTATATGAACGAAGTAGAAAAGTGCATACAAATTCGCAATGTTCCAAACATCGGAAAAGCGCCATTCAGTTCTATTCGCCACTCACGACGCGCTGCTTCAGACAATTTTTCTTTCTTAATGAAAAGTGCAACTTGCATGAAGACATTCCAAAACAAGCCTAATGCTATGCATAGATTCCAACTTCAGCGACATGAATCCGAGCGATTTGTATTGTACACCCACCGCACACAGCGAAGGCGAGCACTCCAGTGTCCCCGTCGTCGCGCGTGGTCGGAACGGCACGCTCACCTGTATCATAGAGATTCCCACTTCTGTGACACGATAGAGTGAGATCTGTTGAAGGAAGTGCCTCGCCTTCTGCGGCGCTATTCAGTTTCCCCAGCAAACGCATCCTTATGCGTTGTAGACACGGCACGCACAGCTACGAAGCAGATATACCGTACTTCAGAGTTCAGAGCCGACGAGTCCGACGTATCGCAAAACCGCCCACACAGTGTCCGTACTTCTGTAACGCCATTTAGTTTCCCTGATAAACGCGTCGTTGCGCGTGGATTCCCTGCTTCTAGACACGATCAAGTCGGATCTCTTAATTATAGAACGATGCAAACAACAACAAAAAAAAACGCCAGGCCTGCGCGGAAAGCGCAGCACAGTCACAGCGAAAGCTGGAAGAGCGGCATTTCTAGAGCCCGTTATAAACTCCCTTGTGGCTACTAGTACAAGTACATTAGGAACGTACCCACTACGCCGCAAATCATAATTTTTGGGAAGTTGGAAGCACCCACCACAACATTATTCGTTATTCTGGGCAGAAGCGAGGTACCATCTGTGAGGCATTATGTGCACTTTGTTATTGCGGTGATTGATGACGATGAAAATTATGGCTGAGGCCTTTGTAATGGGTTGGAAGCTTTAAACGACCCATAGTAACGTAATTCATATTGTGTGACGCCCGGTCGTCATTTACCTGTCCCACCACACTTTATAAATACGTAACCGGAGAAACGGAGAGCGAGAGAGAGAAGGAATTAACATTATTGAGAGCCTGAGGAAATCGATCATGGGAGCCTATGGGCTTCCTTGGCAACCAATGAAGTGCACTTGCCAGGAACCCACTACGCTATAACTCATCAAATTTTGAAGTGGGGAAGCAGCCACTATGCAATTTTTCGTCATCTGCGGAGAACCGTGGTACTCGCTAACACCTGTAAGGCATTATGTGCACTTTGTTGACGCTGTGGCTGATGACGATGAGAATTATCGTAGAGGCCTTTGTAATGGGTTGGAAGCACTGAACAACCCACTCGTTGCGCAATTTGCATTGTTTGACGCCGGTTACAGAATTCGCGTTTGCGTGACGCTGGTTGTATTTTACTCTTCTACCACACTACATGTTAATGTGTTACTTCCCAACATGAAGCCTGTATAGGGCCTTCTTGCAACGCAGTTTCAAGCCCCGGCATGGCCCCGAGGTAGAACACTGGGCTCCCGCAGAGGGCCCAGGTTCGAACCTCGTTCCATCCTGGAAATTTTTTCCTATTTCCTTTTTTTTTCTATTCGTGCGGTAGTGGTTACGGACACCGGCGGTGGCAGCGGCGGCGGACAACTACGGCGCCAAAAACGGCCGTTGAAATGATCTCATAACAGCTTTCGCTGTAAAAGAACTCCGACGTCTGCAACACACAAGGGCTGGTAATTAAAACGGCCGATCTCAACGAACCGCACAGGCAATTGCGAAGTACAAAGCGGATTGCACAAGAACATTACAGAAAATCTCGAAATGCAGGGGCAAATTATCTGCCAGACTTGGCGGCAGTCTAGCAACATTTACCCTCGAGTCTGGTAACAGACTTCTGCAACATCAAGCAGAACCCAGCCCCGAAGCGGGGGAGGGTGCAGGGGGCACGAAGGGCTAATCAGCCTATTATATACGGCATGCCTCATAAACGCGTTTTGATTTTGCCGTGTAAGTCCGGAGAATTTCAATTTTTTATTGCACTGCAGCTTTAGGCCAGAGCTGCGTACAAAGAGACAGTTGATGAGACGCTGTCGAATAGGAGGTGGTTAAGAATAACCAACACTACGCGAGTTCTCTTTAATATACAGACGAGCAGCAAGGGGTGGAGAATTCCAAAACGAAGCCGAGCGTTGTTGGAACTAACCTGGCTTTTCGCAATGCCATCTCGATCGCGCTCCAGGCTTGTGCATGTTTGTTTACAGGTTATAGCTACCAAGTCTGTCCAGTTATAAGCCGACGGAGCAAATTGAGTGAAGGAGGCTTCAAGACGCACACGTATCGCCATGGACTACTGCTATGCTTGGCGTCGCTGAACTTTCCTTCTTAGTGGCGGCTGTGGCTTAGTGGTCGGTGAGCGATTGAGTTCACAATCTTAGAGGGAAAGAGCACAATTCCGGTCGTTGACGGAGCTTCAATGTTTGCAGTGAACCGAGATTCACGTGAGAGGAGGTGCGCTCATCCTCGGATAATCCTCTTTCTACGCAAATTTAGCCATCGTCTCCCAACGCAAGATTGCCACATGGCTTATCCGACCAATGATTGAAGACGGTCTAGTGATTGACCCAAAGACGATACCTTTGTGGGGCCTACGCTTTGTAAGCTTCAACTCAACATATCTCTGGTAGAGGCGAATTAGGCCTTAGAGACTCGGACTGTGGAGACGATGAACGACAGGGCCATCGACGACACGCGCTGGGCAGAGGTCAAGTGGAACCGGTGACGTCATCGGAGGGCCATATAATCGAAAACTTGAAGCACAAGGACGTCGAATGTGCTTTGCGGAAGCCAGCAAGGAGGAGGAAGTCTCGTGAAAGGGTTCCACAAGCAACTGACACTTTCATTTACCTTTCGTAAGCTGTCATCGGCTCTGCCTACTTCAGTAGGGCTGACTTGTCATATGTACAAGGTTAATCCCCGGCTCCGCACTCAAGCCCGCTCTACTAATCCATAGCCTACAGACGTCACTCTTGCGTAGTTAACCGTATCAATTATTTTGCTAGCGACCGCCTTTATGATTAAGCAGATTCTCTTACCAGATAACTCGTTCGTTTTCGGTGATTTGTACTTCCAGAGTAAATGTCTCTCCTTCTTTCCAGAATAAGGTATCACTAGTGAAATTCTCTGTCAAGTCGACGACTCTGGCACTTCTCAGCGTCGCAAGCTGCTCAGACAGCGGTGCTTCTTGTGCGGAATGGTTGCTGCCATGTACTTCACCCGCCACTGACAGCGTCACAGAAGCCAAGAATAGAAATCGCCAGCCAAAAATGGTCACCTGCAACACAGATGGGCAGCACATTGTAGGAACACGTTCATCTAAAACCTCTCACGTGGATGTCACCAATGGAAGAAGTATAAGCCATCTTCGAAGCCAAATCAAGTCTTAAGCTTAAGTGAACAATTTAACGTAAAATGCGTGAATAAGCATGCCGCGTAAGAGTTTGCAACGCAATGCATTTATACCATGAGAAAATGAGTGGGCGCAGACATCGCAGCCTGTTTGCTGTCCATGGCCCTTTGTTAAGTGCATCGATTAAATACAAACAAGGAAGCATATGACGGCCTCTTCAAGAAGATATCAGCATCGTGTCGAATGGACTCACTAAGGATCCTCTTCCCTTCGCGGACTCAATTAAGAAAGTGGTTGACCTTCTATTCTAATGGACTACTACAATTTAAGTTGCATGGCTTGTTTCTCGCATCGAATTACCGCAACCGCGAACACAAAAACACAATATGGGTCCCTTCATTTCTGAACTCACTGGGACACTTAAGCGTAATACTGGATGCATGAATAGATGGATAATACGATGTCAGGAGCTTCCCTCTTGAATCGGGGTGACGCAAAGTGCCAGCAATGTCGTCTTAACCCTTTCTGCGCTCTTTAGTATGTGTAAGCAGCGTGGAGAGTTGGGAGAGTTGGTACGAGTTCATTATGGTCGAAACTGCGCAATGGGACGGGACGCGAAGAATGGCAAGACAAACGAGCGCTCGTTTGTCTTGCCTTTCTTCGTGTCCCGTCGCATTGCGCAGTTCGACCAGAATGATCTGTAGTATGTACTGGCAAGTCTCTGTCCTGACCTTCGCTTTCCTCGCAATTTTCACTATTGCTGTAAAATGTTTACATTCGCCGTATTTTACAGTATTTGGCGTTTAATATTCCAACATCTCCACTGCGGATTCACTGAAGCTCCCAAAACTGCCCTTGAAAATTTACATTTCGAGCAGACTCTCTCCTTCCTTGATAATTGGACGGATAACGCCACATTCGACTGGAATATGCTGCTTGGTTTCTGCACATTCCCACATGTTGACCAGGAATTGTCTTTGTAAGCAAACTTTAACGTGAACTTTCATGTAGCTTGCCAACTATGAGTTATGCTGTAAACTTCGAGGTAAGCCACAAATCGTTACAGTAAAAGACGCACAAGCGTTTGTTGGTGAAATGATAAAGTTCCGCCCGCTCGCCTGGAAAATTTACTCACGGCGCGGAAGGCGTTGCGAACGATGCGCATAATGACACTGCAGCCGACAAATGAACCATTCTCCCCGAACGATGTTTTAGTCTGCGAAACGTGCAAACTACACATGCTGATCCATTCTTACGAGGTACTGATGACAATCCTATCTATCCTGCGGGATTGCATACCGCTCGTTTCCCATTCATAGAGTTCGCCATTATACAAAGCTTTCGTCTTGCGTTCATCGGATTGTTTCATTCTGGGACTTTCTGTCAGCTTCGTCTGCTGTCATAGGGCGCAGTTGATCCCTTATGCCCATTACGGACAGCGACCTCTATAGCATTTCCGACTTCTCGCCACCCCCTTGTTGCAGCTACGGATTTTGTACTTCCGCCAGGTCGCACATGTATTCTTAACATTACATCAAAAGATATTATAGACGTCAACGCAGTTGTCATCCTTCAACAGTGCTACATTTTTCGCGGAACCGCCATCCCCTCCTGTCTACAGTGCGCTTCACACGCGATTATGCAAGTCTCGCCGCCTGCGACACGACACATCAGAGCCGCTGCTGCTGCCGGAAAGGTTATCAGTTGCCAGCCTTGTCGACGCAACATCGGTATGTGCGGTCGTGGTTTCACCTGCTTTGTCATTCACACATTGTACGCCTACTGAAGGATCATTCAGTGCTTTGAAGTCCATTTGAGTGCAAATCCGAACCAAAATCCCGACGGATGCCCTTCTGACGGAAGACTACACGTGTTTTGAGTTTTGTTCGCATGGCTTCACTCAGGCTGCTGTGGCCGGTCATCACATTGAAGCAGGCTGATTTCCCACGATTTGCTGCCGCCCGCGCAGTGTATTGCCGCGAAGCGTCAGTTTTGTGCATGCCAATAGCCGCCTACACGCGGCCTTATCATCTCGGATCGTGATCCGAGACGCGTCGCGATTATCTGGGATGACCGTGGCCTCGCGCGTTGGCGATGAGATAGGCCCATACTGCTGGCGAATGTACTAGCTGATTTTGGGGGCGTATCTCGAACGTTCTATAGAGCCTTAAAATAGAGCCCGGGTGATTATAGCGGGTATTCTGTTCCCCGACGGCTGCCGAGGACTTGGTTCGCCGCCGCCGAAGCCAAGGTGTGCATTTTGCTCTTATGTGCGCAAGTCCGCCTAATAAACGGATTCTCTTCTACATCACGATCCTCCCAGTCTCCTGTCTTCGGGCTGCCGTCACGGCTACGTGAGAGTATCGTCTTTTAAAGTAAGTTTCTAAAATTGGTCAACAGCATGCGCGCATGGAACATTATAAGATATTAAGCGATCCATTTGTCCTCTCCTGTAGCAATATATTTAAAGGACGGTTCGGTGTAATTTCGCGAAAACTATATGACACTGAACAAAATTAAGGCCAAACTTCATATGCGCGCACATGAACGCGACAGCGCCGAGTGACGCGGACGTAGATCGCCTTCGCGCAAGCGGTCGCTTGGATGGGCAAACCATAGAGTAATATAAAAAAGGTTAATAGAGGACACTCCCGTAGGCGCCTGCGGCTGATTTGGGTTCGCAGCGCACCAAACGGAAGTGGGGAATCCTAACAGCCGCCTCAGAGATCGAAAATCGCAAAAAAATTAAAAATGCCGATCTCAGAGGCCATTATTTAGCTATAGGTAAAATTACACGGCCCCCGAGACCACTTCTGTTCGTATGTTTGTCTCAGAGGTCATATATATATATATATATATATTATATATTATAATATATATTATATATAATATATATATATATATAATATATATATATATATATTGTAGTGAAGAGAAAAGAGACAACGCCCGTTTCTGGGCCGGCTGTTCTTATTCCTCCAAGCTTCGTTCTCCTTCCTTCCACAAGCCGATCGCGCGCCCGTGCCCTGTGCCGTTCTTCATCATTACACTCGGCCACGCTGCAAGTATGGCATCCTGTCCACAATATCTTGTCTTTAGCCGTCCGGACACTTCACCGTCATTTGCAACACTAATGTCTGGTGGTCTGCACTGACTGTGCCTCAGTGGTCGGTCTTTCAAACGCTGCAGGCTGTCTGGACGTTCTTTAAAAGACAACTCCGGGGGGCGGCATTGGCTGTGCCGTAGTGGTCGCTGCACGCTTAGCTGACAATTTGTTGTAGCAGTTTGGGGCGCTGGTCTTCATCCCCGTTTGCGCGCTGAGCAGGCAAATACTTGCACAGCGAAGAATGCTTACAAGTTTGGACAAGCTGCGGAGCGTGGTCGTGATTCGACGTAGCAGCGTCTGCGTTGCTGTCACTGCAATCTTTAGTTCTGCGGTAACAAGGACAAAAGGTGGTTTCTGGTGCCTCCGTACCGCGCCCGTGCACGTGAACGCCACCGTACCTTCGTTCCACGTCGAAACTCCTGGAGGTTTCCGAAAGCGTCTCGCCACTTTGGTCGAGCTGGTCGCCGTCCGACCGGTCAGTGACGGATCCCATGACGGCGAGAGCCACTTCGTCGTGATCCGCGCGGCGCTCAGGTGGTATACCAGGTGTCAGAATAGAGCACTTGCCGTCGTCACCAGACTCGCACGTGGGGCTGCCGGAATGGTCGATACTGGCTCCGTCGACCTGGAGCGGGAGGCTTACGGAATGGCCGATGCCGGCTACGTCTGCTCGGGTCGCTTCGATGACCTGCGTATTGGCTTCTTTGAGCGACGCATTCGCACCCTCGGCCAGTAACGGCTGTGATACCAGCAGATGTGTGCCCGACTGGTCACAGGAGGTGCTTTCGTTATCAGCAGACACTTCGGGTTGCGGTCTGTCGACTTGGGACCTTTGAGCCGATGCGCTACTTGGAGTCAAGCGGCTGAGGTTCACTCCAGCAGAATCAACGGTGAGGCGAACTTCGCCAGAGAGGAGGTAGTCAGCCCCTAGGATCATATCAGCGGGCAGGTCCTCGAAGACGGGAACGCCGGGCGAGGAACTTGCTCCCGGCTTCGGTTTGGAGCTGCAGGTCAAGCGCCCCGACAGGTAATGCGCAACCACCGAAGCCACGCAGGGGTGCCTCAGGCCATGGTTGGAGGTTCGCTGGGGCATGGCGTCGGTGCAGCGCCGTGCGTGGAGCGCCAGTTTGCACAAGAGCCGTAAGCTCGCCGATTCCGATGACGTGGACCTGCACAGTTAGAAGCGACCGCGTTTGATGGTGCGTGGCTTCATGTCGTGCATCTGGTGGTGCAACATCGATCCGGCCACCGAAATTCGGCGGAAGGTCCTTTCTATGGAATGGCGGTGAGAAGCCGTGTCCGGTGTTCGGTCGTTGGCAGGCTGCCAAGCTGCATGTCGATGAGTTGCAGTGTGCAGTTGCAGTCTCGAGGAGGTTCCCTCATGAGCTGCGTCCTCGTTCTGCGTCTGGTCAACACGCAGCTGTCCTGGCGAACCCGGCCGAAAACAGCAACGAGCCTGCCACTCCATTCGGTCCAGGAACGTTGCTTGACACCCTCGTACTTATGCCATGCCTCGGCAGCACCGCGAAGGCGGTCGAGGGCCAGCAGCCATTTTTTATTTTCGGGCAAGGCGGCGCAAGCCGAGCGCATTGATGGTCGTACCCAATATCGGGCATCTGGAAGCAACGGAACACGGTACTTCAGAATGCGTGAGACATGGTAAGGCGGCCGGAAAGAACCCGACAACGAACGAAGAACGCGGTGGAGTCTGCGAGAGTTGCGTACGGCACCAAAATCCCCGTGCTCTCGGGGTGACTGCATGCAGAGCAGGGCTAGCATCGGGAGGATACATCAACCCCGGCACTCACGGCGGACAATCCTTACAAAGGAAGCGCGTGGACGGCGTCCGTTAGAGGCTACATGATGAAGAGTCTTGTCACGGGATCATGCCATTGGGAGCGTTAACGCGTTCCCAGAGAAGTGGAGCCCGGTGGCCGTCTTCGGTGAAATGGTCCCGCGGCGCAGTTGAACGGAAGTCGAGCCGTCGAGGAGGCCTGGACGCAGTCCCGGATGGCGTTCGCAGCGCCGGGAGGTTATGAGATGCCCTGGAGGCATAGACACCGTCCCGAACTGTGCTTGAAGCGGTGGTAGGTAGGCGGGTTCCATAGCCAAGGAGGCGTGTACGGCTTTCCTTGGATGGCGGTCCGGGTGGCCGACGACGCACGAGCACAGGCGGTGTCTTCTTTAAGGCTTCGTTTTCGACGACTGCGCCATTGTAGTGAAGAGAAAAGAGACAACGCCCGTTTCTGGGCCGGCTGTTCTTATTCCTCCAAGCTTCGTTCTCCTCTTCCTTCCACAAGCCGATCGCGCGCCCGTGCCCTGTGCCGTTCTTCATCATTACAATATCTATATAATATATAATATATATATATATATATAATATATATATATATTATATATATATATATAATATTATTTTTAACTTGCTACTTGCATGCATAAGTAGCTTCGTGTAAGCCACACCGCCAGTGCGGCGAGCACACATGCCATTGTTTATGCAGACATGACAATCGTTGGGAGAGGCGAACATTTATTTCAAGTCACATTCTCAGTAAGCACATACAAAAGATTGGTGCACTGCACAATGCAAGACAGCTGCCACATGTTGAGAAATTGCACAGTAGGAATAAATAGGCGATATTTAGAAAATTCCCACAATACAATAAAAATGCAGAAGACAGCATTAGCATCACAGAGGAAAAGGGGATTTCAGAGTGAAAAGGGGATGATTTTTCAGAGTCAGAAGGGGCTACTCGATTTAAGCGAATGAAGAAAATGTATGACCATCCAAACACTAACTAACTGAACGGCAAAACAGTGCGAGAGATAAGGACATACTTTGATAGTTAGCTAATGACAACCACAACTTCAAAATTACATCTTGGAAATGTGCAAAGGGCTACCTGTCGTCTCGCGGAATCCTGAACCACTTAGTACCACGCTCTCTCCCTATCCTGTCGTTGTTGCACCACGCAGCGCAGCAGTAGCTGCCGTAGTACTTCGACTCCGGACGGCGTGACCTGGAAAAAGAGAAAAAAGTTTACCGTATTTTCTCTGGCCTTCGCACAAATTGTCTCCGACGCACTTCTCAGCGCCCTTTCGCGAAAAACAGTCCCAAGCAGTTGCCGCAGTGAAAACAAGCATTCTTCGGTGCATGAACTACTGAGGCAGTATTTAACGAGAATCTTACGTCCTAGCAATGGGCAACGAACACTGTTCTCATTCTCAAGTTCTCTCTAATTCGGCTCTTAACATAGGCGTCAAGCAAACTGCGAATACCCCAAATAACGATTCTAAGCATAACTGCACTCTTTCACACATTTGCACAACCATGCAGTTAGAAACTGAGTGTAACGGCATTGTATGCACAAGGAAAACCTTACGACGCAAACGGCGACTCATTTTTGGCGCCAAGAAAGCATTTCTTCGCTAACGTGCTGCGCAGCATTTCAAGTTCCTATTTCTTAATGCAAGCAATTCACGAACATCATACGCGAAGCGTGAAGCACAAAGAAGCGTTCGGCGCTAAAACACAAAGTGGCATCAAATGTCACCTTAAAGCTGTAGCGACAAATACATTGCAAAGTAATGAAGGGAAAAAGAACCTAATGAAGGCGTTCTTACCAGGGGCGTAGCCAGAAATTTTTTCGGGGGGGGTTCAACCATACTTTACGTATGTTCGTGCGTGCGTTTGTATGTGTGCGTGCATATATACGCAAGCAAAACTGCAAATTTTCGGGGGGGGGGGGTTTGAACCCCCCCAACCCCCCCCTTGGCTACGCCCCTGGTTCTTACCAAGCAGCCGCCAAGCAGAGTGACTTCCCGGCAGACGATCCCAGGGAATTCCACGGAGCAGGTAGAGCGAACTTTGTATGCGTCGCCGCTCATGCCGCGCCGTCTTGACCTGACCATATGGGCATGACAATCGATGATTTCGAACTGTCCAATCGCAGACGATAAAGGTGGATTTAGAGCCGCACTGCGAGCCAGCGGAAGCCACTGCCGCAGCCACATAGTCTGACAAAGACAAGTAGATGTATCGTGAACCAGAAAAGGTACTGCAGTAGATAACTAGTACGCGCGTTTTCTTGGAAACAGGGAGTGACGTGCTGCCGTCTACGGCTGGCGAGAAGCTGCGTAGCTTTGCCGCTTATAGGCTCGTGTGTCCACTCTTATCATTTTCTGTTACTCTATGGGCAAACCCCATTCACGCGACGGCTTGGGCGAGCGATCTCAACTGTTGCTGGCATGAGAGCGTTTACTCATACCAAAAGTGTCCCGTTATCAGCGGTATGCAACGTAAAATACGATGTTTTCTTGCATAATGGTACATAAAATGTTTATCAATGTCTTGCAGTATTTTTTCCATCCGATCACTGCTGCTATGTGCCGCCAGGCCGCGCCACAGACAGTGCGGGACTTGTAGTTCCTGTCCCTGAGGTCCCGTAACGCACGTTCGCGTTCAACGACGTCCACGTTGCCACTGGCCGTGTTGATGAACGTTGTTGTTGGGGCGCGTCGATAAGCAAGTGACGACAACGCCGTTGATGTACATCCTGCTTCGGTGTTTTGGTATTGGCTGTTTCAGCACAGCGCTTCCGGGCGACGGGCGACGGATTCCAAATCTGAAGAACCTTGCTATCGCGCGAACGGCCCATTTCGTGGCTCATAGCATCGCTTGTTGCTGTCGCGCGCATTTTCGCGGACATGGGGTTTGGCCGTAAGCTCGCTTCTCCTATGAGTCGAATTGACGATGCTCTGGATACCTTTGTGGCGTGCGAAGCGAGTGGTAACACCGAGCCACCGTAGGAACAAGTACATTTTGCGGATCAGAAGGCCGCGGTCCAGTCGACCTATACTGCACCGGTGGACCTGACTGCCCGAAATCGCTCGGCACAGGCCGCTCGTGATCTATATCCGGGCGCACCCTCCTCGCTTTTCAGGCCGGCCGCCGCTATCGTCTACCTCGTCGGCGATGCTGCAGCAACTTAAAATGTTATTGTTGAATCTACCGCGGGAAAACGTTGGCGCGAAACGCTATGCCGCGCACAAGACGCGCGAAGAAGCGGGCGTAAAGCGGGGCTGCTCATGAGCACGAAATAAAGGGAAAAGAAGAAGTGTTGAACCAGGGCAACAAAGGTGTCGTTCTCTACTCTGTCGCTACATTATTGGTGCCGAAACCCGGGAGAAGGCCGACATCCTATATACCGTACCGAGGATGGACAAGCTACGTAGGCATCGAGGCGCCCTTCGCGGTGCCACTACCCGACTCCTGTCCGAGGCCACCGAGATCCTCCTGCAAGGCACAGTACCGTCTTCCGCCGATTTGCAGGAATTCATCGACGGGCTTCGCGACAAAGACACAGCTCTTTCCGAACTGGACAAGCACATCGCCGACGCCCTTGACGGTGAGGAGTTCGACGAGAAAATTCTGGGCGCTCTGGATTACCATGAGAAGATCGTGAATCCATCAGCAGGCTTCGGTCCGCGATGAACGCGCGTGCAGCGGTTGGTTCTACCGTCACCGAAACCAACCGGCCGAGGCATGCGGTTACAACTGACGGAGCCAGCAGCTCCATGGGAGCTGCCCATTTGGAGGCCATCGGTCAAGACCTCGCCGATCCCACTAGACCACGAGCACCGCGTTTGCGAGTCGCCTTGCCGAAACTTCAAGTGGCCGTCTTCAGCGGCGAGAACCGTGAGTGGCGGGGGTTCTGGGAGCACTACGAGGGGACCATTCACACGCACCCCGATCTCACCGGTATCGAGAAGTTCAAGTACTTGAAGACGTACTTGGCCGGCGCTGCGAAGCGGGCCATTGAAGGAATAAGCCTTACAGAAGCGAACTACAACATCGCCGTCAAGGTGCTCACCGAAAGCGTAACTTAGCAACGTTGCTTGTTGGGCGAGTTGGAACGAGTCAGTCATAGCGTAGTTCAGCGCAAAAAACAGGCAACAGACGAGTGAGAGGACAAGGACACACGGTGTTGGCACACGTGTGTGACTTATCGGCACTTTTCTTCTTTTCACCTTTCGGTTTTACTTCCGGGTTTCTTTTTTTTTTCTTGCTTTCCCTGCGGGTATATATACATGCGTCCCAATCCAATAAACTTTAGTTGGAAGAATGCGCTGTGTCCTTGTCCTCTCACTCGTCTGTTGCCTGTTTTTTGCACTGAACTACGCTATGACTCACCGAAAGGTTCGGGCGAAAGGATCTTCTCATCGACGACCACATCGACAGCCTCCTTGCCATCGAACCAATCGAGACATCGTCGCAAGTAGCAAGGCTGCATGACCTGTACAAGCAAATACAGTTCAGGACCGGCTGTTTGGAAAGTCTTGGCATGCCGTCTTCAGAGTACGCGGTTGTTTTGCACCGGGTGCTGATGCGCTCATTGCCAGAGGACCTGGCGATCCAGTACCGAAAACGCACAAAGACCGGCGCAGACGTCGCGGACTCTGTAGTCCAATCGAGAGACGAGCAAGTCAAGGACATCTTGAAGTTCCTTCAAGTGGAAGTCGAAAGTAGAGAGGAGAGTCGAGCGTCACGCGAGAAGGCCACTTCAGGGAGACCGTCGACGAACCGCAAGGCTGCGGACACCTCATCACCGCCACATCTACCGTCCGCTCTAGCCCTGACAGCACGGTCATCATCGCCAGGTGCCACTTCAAGGCCTGCACAGACAATATGTCCCCTCTGCGGCATCTCAGGCCATTTGACGCGTGATTGCCGGGCCGCCCTATCCGCAGAAGAAAAACACCAGCGCCTTTCCAGCAATAGCTGCTGCTTCAGGTGCGGGAAGAAAGGGCACATTGCTCGCAGTTGCCGAACGCAGCCTAGCTTAAGTCATTAACACATTTACATTACAGCCTTGATTGGCGCTCTGACTACGCGCTCATTTCTGTGCGTGAGTCCGACAGGTAAATGTCTGCATTGGCCACATCTGAGGGAATTTTTTTTTTACTTTAACGTGATGCCTCTTAAAATTTGCAAGGTGCCAGCAGCATTCGAACGAACGATAGATAAAATATTTTGGGGCTTAAAATGAACGAAATGGCTACCTGAACGACATGATTACCTTTTCTCCCACCTTCTCTGAACACCTTGAATGTTTAGACAAACTTCTTTATATCACCGCGGAAAGATTAGAAAAAGTTTAATATGTTCGACCTGGTGATTGCAATGCTTCATGACATTCGTCATCGTGGCCTGGAATGCAAGCTACCAAAGACACGCTTTATGCGCGCAACACGCTGTATTCCAGTAACAATATGTACTGCGACGAAGTGAAAGGAAAACTGCGTGATTCAGTGTCGCAGTTGCCACGGGAATAATCTGCATGCTGGGTCGCCTTTTAAAGTTTCGTAGGAGTTCTTGCTCTTTACGCCAGGAGGAGGATAGGTGTGAGTGTGAACGTAAGGAAGCGTGGTCTCTGTTTGGTATATCTCTCACACTCTAGCCAAGAATTATTCAAGATCGCTGGTGGATGGTTATGTGAACCCCTAAAGAAGTGAGATAGTTGCCTGATACACTTTAGGCATCAAGTTAACACCCAGGCAAGATCAAATAGCCACACGTGCCACCAGCGGTCTAAAACGATTCACGGGGGTTCGCCCCACGGCGGTGGTATTATACCGCTCCGCTTCATTGCCCAGTTCTCTTGCTCACCACCCACTGCTTTCGGTAGGTCGCCCACCGTTGCGATTATTCTCTTTGACATGCACACCTAACGAACCATAAAGAAACAACTCAGCACTAGTGATGCCAAGCCTGAAGGAAGTGCCGAGGTGGACGGCCTTTCCTTTCTCTTTTAAATGCGAAGCATTTCTTAGCGAACCTCTGGCACTTTGAGCGTTTCTATCTACGTATCTATCTATCTAGCCGCCTACGTCTGGATGCTCTAATGATCGCCTCCTTAACTTGGTGAAGACCAAAATTTGCATGGGAGGATAAGAGGATTTGACGAATATGACTGCCGGGTCATGACATGAATAACGTTAAAATCCTGTCGCGTACGTCGTCAAACCCTTTCCACTAGACACGTGTGGCACATACCCGTTTACCACGGGCCGCGGCGTACGGGTATGCGCCACAGGTGATTGACAGTTTATATCTACCCAGGAGCGCCGAGAACGGACATTGGTAACTTAAATGCTAGAGCGTTAAGGAAAACCAACAATGGCAGCATTGAGTCAACGAATGGAATGAATGAAAATTAGGATCCCTGCAGGAATCGAACCCAAGCATTCTGCGTGGCAATCAGGTATTCTACCACTGAGCCATGCCAGGTCTATAAACTGGTTTGGAAAAACTGCCTACGCAGGCGTAATAACGGTGCAACGTCAATTGTAATTGTGGTGCTTGCTATCTAATTTTACAAGAAAGCAATAAACACTACATGATACTCCTACGATATGCACTCCTACGATACCATGCATCATATCAGATTAACGTCTGTAGTTCCAGTTTGGCTCCGCTTTTATAGCAGTCTAATAAACATTATGTTTGTATTCATATGATTCAGCAAGCTATATTGAAGCATTGCTCGACCCCGGAGGAATACATTAACGAAGCTACATATTATTACGCCGTGTATGTGCCGGACTAGGAAGACGAAGAAGGTGTGGAGTGGAAAAGAAGATCTCTCGGCAGCTTCGTCCTGTCGGTCTTGCCGCCAAGCCTTCGGTAATAAACCCCAAACCCTTACTGGACGTACAATATTATGGAGCGCCGTATGCGCCAATCACGCTCGAGCTCGACCAGAGAAGCGAAATGGTTAGAGCGATGGAACGTGCAGTCACGGCCACAATCCACGCCTCTCGGCTAACTTCTTCGACAGTTGCGAAAAGGATACGTGGCATTCTTTTCGAATTCGTGTTTCGTTCGTGCTGATCGAGCCTGCAACCTGCGAGTGAGTGAATTGCACACGGCTAGAGTCTCAGCATGGCTGTGACACAAGCGCTACTGAATGGGAAGTTAAATGCTTGTGTTCCGTTGAAGACGTAACTCCACGTTCCCGACTGCACAAGTAATGACGACGGCGTATTATGCTTGCAGATGATCACCACGTTAAACGTGCGGTCCCGTGCAACAGCGATGGCGCTACTCGCTGGCGGCCTACTACTGCGGCAAATCCGTATACAGGCTCGGTACAACGTATCTATAAACGTTGGCTCGGTACGAACTACCTCGGAGTGCCGTTCTGCTCATACGTCAATTTTAGTTCATGCAGTTTTATGTAACACGCACAGGATTTCGCAAAGCATCGTTATGCACGGTAACGGAGCTGAAATGTAACATTTCACACGCAGCAAATATTTAGGTGGCGAGTACTTAGCACTTTCCATGGTTTGGGAAAGTATTTTAGTCTCATATTCAATTCAGCACAGCTCATGACTTCATCCGGTGAAAGTGGCACGGGCCGTACGTCCGCACGTACTATCTGTTCCTATGCTAACAAACGGGTTGACCCTCCTCCTGGCGCCATCTTGAAAAGCACGGCGCGCCACCTATAGTTCGTGGGCATTGCGAATACATGTGAAGAAAGAAGAACACTCACCCATGCGGGTATGATGCGCCTTTCTTTGTCCGCAGTGAGCGCACCAGCTAGACAGAAATGGCGCGAAATGGTCGTGTAATCCTGCGTCAACAGCTTGCGTGTAGCCATTGCACGTGCAAGGGGATGTTGCTATGTCCTCGCAATACCTCCTTAATATTGAGATAAGAGACTTTTTCCATGGCGGCAGAGTACCGGCTCACGCGGCACACTCAACAAACCACACCAACCTATCAAACATCCGCCTCTGTCGTGGAATGCGCTAAAACTAACCCAGAGAATGTGTGGTTGAAGGAAACGAAGAAGGCACTATTTTCTGCAGCCATTTCGCGCAAAAAACGCAACTCCCTTTCCGTTGCACAATATTGTCGCGAGAGGAAACGACACACAGGGAACTCGAAGCGACCAGCTGTTTACTTTCGGCCAGAACAGCCACCAACTTCCTCGCTCTCTTCTTCTGCCACCACTAGCGCGTGGCATTACCCTCTCCCCAGAAAAAAAAGCCATGAAAACAGACAGAAAAGAGACAATAACAGTGAAAGCGTCGCCAAAAAAAAAAGAATGTGTCCGTTGCACAACACAAGGGCGAGATAAAAGAAATGGGACATAACTGCACAATGGTCCTGAAGGCAGGCTCCGCACCACAAAGTGCGTCGTACCATTCCCGTTGACTTGCAGTCAACGGGAACGGTACGGCTTCATCCTGGAGACATGAACAACATCCGAGGAGCGTAGTCTACGGGAATGGTGCGATGTGTCTGCTGGGACAACTTCGTAGTTGACTTCACCGAGCGATGAAGAACTCGGTAGGGTCCAAAATATCGGCATAACAATTTCTCGGAGCGCCCTCGTTGACGTATGGGGATCTAAACCCAGACTAGGTCGCCAGGCTCGTACGTTACAGTTCTATGGTGGGTGTTGTACCGGTGAGCGTCTTGATTTTGCCGCGACAAAATGCGTAAGCGTGCTAGCTTCCAGGCTTCTTCGGCGTGCTGAACAATACGTCTGTATCCGGGGTAATCGCGCGGCGGAGTGTGGTTGTAGCATGATGTCAAGCATCGTAGTGACGTCGCGGCCGTAAACCAGACTAAAAGGAGCAAAGCCGGTGGTTTCCTGAAGCGCAGTGTTGTAGGCAAATGTGACATATGGGAGGATTTCGTCCCAGTTCTTGTGATCCTTGGCGACATACATCGAAAGCATATCTGCAATTGTTTTGTTAAGGCGTTCGGCTAACCCGTTGGTCTGCGGGTGGTACGCGGTTGCTGTTCGGTGTGTCGTACCACTCAGCCGCAGGATATCTCGGAGCAATTGTGCCGTAAATGCCGTACCACGATCTGTGATGATAACAGTGGGGGCACCGTGGCGGAGAACGATGTTTTGACAAAAAATTAGCCACATCGGAATCACTTGCTCGCTGAACGGCTTGGGTTTCGCAGTATCTAGTCAAGTAGTCGGTGGCGACGACAATCCAGCGGTTATCAGCTGAAGATTTCGGAAACGGGCCGAGTAGATCCATCCCGACCTGTGCAAAAGGTGCGTGAGGGGGTCGTACAGGTTGAAGCAGACCAGCTGGTTTCATCGGTGGATTTTTGCGGCGTTGGCAAGCTGTGCAAGTCTTGACGTAGCGCCTGACGATTTTTGTAAGTTTCCGACAGTAGTTTCTGCTTGATCCTCGCCAGAGTACGCGCGAAGCCAAGATGTCCGGACGATGGTTCGTCGTGGCATGCTCGCAAAATGTCGTGGAGAACAGCAGGAACCCAGCACCTCCACCAGTCTGTCGCGAGAGGAAACGACACACAGGGAACTCGAAGCGACCAGCTGTTTACTTTCGGCCACAACAGCCACAACTTCCTCGCTTCTTCTTCTGCCACCACTAGCGCGTGGCAATATCTTCGAACTCTTGTCTTAGCTCCTTCCTTTCTTTTCTCTGCGCAAAAACAGCAGAAGCGGAGTGCAACGGAGAGCGTAGCGGCCCCTATTCTCTTTCACGCACGCAAGAGTGAGCGCGTAGTTAGTTCCATGCGTATACCTCCTCGCAGCATAGCTCGCCTTTGCGGCTGACGCTGTCGGCGCATGCGTATACACCGACCCTTGCGCCGACACGTTATAACACGCGGGAGCATACGGTCAGCTGTAGCAAGAATTCCCATTTACGCGGCCCACACCGACGCGCCAATAATTCGCAATGCCCACGAACTATAGGTGGCGCGCCGTGCTTTTTCCAAGATGGCGGAGGAGGGTCAACCCGGTTTGTTAGCACAGGAACAGATAGGACGTGCGGACGTACGGCCCGTGCCACTTTCACGGATGAAGTTATGAGCTGCAGTGAAATGGATAGGATGACCAAATACTTTCCCAAACCGCGGAAAGTGTTAAGTGCTCGCCACCTAATTATTTGCTGCGGTGCGAAAGGTTATATTTCAGTTCCGTTACCGTGCATCAACGATGCTTTGCGAAATCCTGTGCGTGCTACATAAAGCTGCATGAACTAGAATTGATGTATGAGCTGAACGGCACTCCGAGGTAGCATAGATACCGAATCTGCCTCACGGATTTGCCGCAGTAGTAGGCCGCCAGCGAGTAGCGCCATCGCTGCTGCACGGGACCGCATGTTTGACGTGGTGATGGTTTGCAAACAATACGCCGTCGGCATTACTTGCGCAGTCGGGAACGCGGAGTTACGTCTTCAACGGAACACAAGCATTTAACATCCCGTTCAGTAGCGCTTGTGTCACAGCCATGCTGAGACTGTAACCGTGTGCAATTCACTTCACTCGCATGTTGCAAGTTCGATCAGCGCGACCAAAACATGAATATCGAAAAGAATGCACACGTATGCTTTTCGCAACGTCGAAGAAGTTAGCCGAGAGGCGTGGATTGTGGCCGTGACTGCACGTCCCATCGCTCTAACCCTTTCGCTTCGCTGGTCGAGCTCGAGCGTGTTCGCGGCATGCGGCGCTCCATAATATCCACATAATTGTGATACATGCAGTGCACAAGAGGAACTATGCTTTTATTTTGATCTCACTTAAGGATAGATACATTAAATACAATTTTTCCGTTTTATCGTGTAAACGAAGGACGAAAAATAAAACATGATTGATTGAATGATTGATTGAAATACAATCAAGGGACTTACGATCGTGAAAGAACATTAACGCACGAGGGGACGTGAAGTGCAACTCGCTCGTGGGTTAGCAGCCAGGGCTGGGCAAAGATACTTTGAAATTGTATCGCGATGCGATACAAGATACTCAGGCAAAAAGTATTTGAGATACAGATACAAGATACTACCGCAAATTGTATCCGATACGATACCTGCCAATTGTATCTTAATATACTTAGATACGTTCACATATTTGTTATTATAGATCCATATAACGTAGCAGCAAACACCAATGCACAAAATGTCTGCTTGAAATGTATTACCTGTGACCAACCTTGTTTCATTTGAAAGAAATGTCTGTTCGTATCTTAAAAGTTCTGTCCTTCTTGCTCAAAGTACAGCTCAATTCCGAAATAACTTACTGGGGTTTGTTTAAGCTGCTTAACAGGACACCTCTTTTTAAACTTCGCTGACAGCGGTTCTTGCTTGTTTTTTTTGTAACTAATGGGAGTCACTGCTCAGCTTGCCGACCAGCTAGCGGGTTGCCATCTAATCACAAGAACTTCAATACGAAGCCTTGTCACGATGGTGCAATACCGGCGTGGACATTTACCTTGTCCGTAAGCCACCGCTACGCAGTACTGGCTCCCCGGACAGGTGTACAGCAGCAACAAAGCTGGTAGCGACATTTTTTATGACGCATATATTGTATACGTAGAGGACATAAAACAGAAATGGCTGTTCATATTCTGCGTATCTTCTAGTGCAAAGCGTTCGTTATCAATATACTCGCTAACGCGCAATTTTTGGACAATTTTTCTTCAACGAAATAAACATTTGCAACCAGGAAACGTCTCAGACGTATTGTATTGCCCCGTGGTATAGTGTCGATATGAAGGCGGCAGTCAAATTGTAGAAACGAAACTTTTTACTGAGCCAGCTTGCGCCAAGAAAACTAAGTAACTGAAAGTGCAAGCAAGGCACGCTGCACAGTGATAGCGGCGATCACATTCGTAGGTCGTCGGTAATCTGATCCTCGCGGAACGCGTCGTCTTTCATACATCAGGGATCAAAGCTCCCAGCGTTATCACTGGAGCTCGCGCAAGCTCCCGATTCAACTAGACTACTCGCGTCCTGCGAGTAATTTTAACAGAACAATTGGAAAAAATTGCGAAGCTTCCGAAACATTGCGCCGCGCCTTGCGCTGAGTGGTGCTAACAGTTTTTTTATTTGCGGTTTAAACCCAGTCACACCAAAATAAATAAATAAATAAATAAATAAATAAATAAATAAATAAATAAATAAATAAGAGCGCATGGCAATATAGTTGCACAAAGCGTCGCAGGACACCGCCGCTATTCGCGCTATTGCAACTTACAGCTCCGATGATCTGGCGACTAGTAATAGTAAAAAAAAATCAGGAAGGCCTAAAAAGGGGAAAAAGAAATTATAAGTAAAATAGACAGGGGGTTCTGTATCAAACATTCACAGTGAATAAGTATAGAAACCCGATGCAGGCGGGACCACTATTAGCTATGCCAATTAAGAATGAAGTATCGTCAGCTTACCTGTTAAGGCAAGGCAATAGAAAATTAATTGCCTATGCGAAATTGCGTGAAAATACTAGTTGGGACGCTGATGAGCAAAACGGTGCATTTGGTAAAATGTTCCTCGAATATCCCTTTAACATCTATAAGATAGCTCCTAATAATTTCCACCGTCATAACAAAAACTCAATTTCACTATTCATTAAGCGGTAAAGTAGAATGGTTTATACTGTATACTCAAAGCCCGCCGCGGTGGCCTACTGGTTGTGGTGCTCGACTACTGAACCGAAGGTCAGGAACGAATTCTGGCCACGGCGAACGAATTTTCGATGGTAACAAAAATCCTTAAGGCCAGTGTATTTGGGTTTAGGTGCACGTTGAAAAGCCCCAGGTGGTCGAAATTTCCGACGCCCTTCACCACGGCGTCTGTCATAATCATAACGTGGTTTGGGGACGTTAAACCTCAAATTATTATGTATACTCAAGGAACGCCCACATATGTTTATTTTCAAAATCTCCTTGGCAGAACAGTAAATTCAACTTGAGTATAGTGTGTAAACAGTAGCAAATATAACGCAGACATTTAAAAGTAGCAGCAAAGCAGAGAGCTTCTTTGGCAGCCCTTTACAAAAGAGATATTGTAGCCACAACACCGGAAAAAACAATAGAGACCTAGGTAATGTATCATATCCAAAAGAAGCGCAGATAAGAAAGCGTTTGTGCTGACAATCAAATTATGATTTCAAAAACTCTGAAAAAAAGATAGCAGTAGAAAAAGATACGGTACACCGAGATATCTTTGCTAGGTAAAGGCTTATTCTAATAGATCGAGCATCGGTATCGGTGGAGCTATAGTTCTTTGAATATTATCTGCATATAAGCCAACGTCATCGTATGTAAGGCAAACTTACATCCACGAAGTCCTTCAAATCGCAGGTGTGTGAAAGCCATGAGACGCGAAGCAACTCCGTACGGTCTTGCATTCTTCAGATTTTGTAACGAAGCACCACGCAAGAGAATCAATAACGACGAAAGCGGCATAAGAATTTACATGACAGACGCTGCGCTGATTAGAGTTCGCGGCGCAGGACAGTGGCTAAGAGAAAGTGTCATGGAACTGACACAAATAAAATAAAATAATCGAGGAAAACAAGAACTACGTGGGCTGGGTGTAGACGTTCGCGCGCGTGTTGTGTCGAACTGCGCGAGCGCTGCCACTTGACTCTGTCCCACCAAAAGGGACGCGCAGACCTGATCACCTGCCCTCACTAGAGGACTCTGGCAGAAAGATAAACTTACGTCGCTGCCCTTAGTTTTATTCAGGTGGCTTAGTGGCGCCAGTACCAGCTTCAGAAGCGGAGTTCAGCCAGCGATAATTGTTTCGCACGGTGGTGTCGCGATAACAGTATCTTGTATCTCAAGATACACGATACATTATTGAATGTATCGGAAATACAGATACAGATACTCGTTTTGCGAGACGTATCGCGATACAGATACAAGATACCCAAAGAGTATCTAAGATAGTATCTAAGATACATGTATCATCGATACTGCCCACCACTGTTAGCAGCTGATCGTTCATCGTCGCTGTCACTCTCGGTACTTTCACAGTCTTCTACGTCCAGTGAAAAATCCTCGTCGTCAAGATTTCTTTCATCACTGCTGAAAGCAATTTGAAGAATTCCTCCGCCGAACGACTTCGACCACTCCGCGCCACCACGTTTACAATTACAGAGACGTCTGGGTGCGGAGAACATCGTGCTCTCAGACCGGTCAACAAGCAAATCGCTTGCAGTGTGCTGCCACCTATCAAAAACATAAAAAAACAAGCGGCGCAGCGCTGGCTCTGAAACCAACACATGGCGAAGGACGGCGTGGAAAGCTTTCGCTCCACGAAAGGCGTCGAGCAGACGCTCTCGAATGATTGAAACGTCGCTCGCACGATTCGTAACAGCGCTTTGCTGACAAAGAATAGAGGCCCTATTTTAAAGTATCGCTTGAGATCGCTCAGTTATACAAGAGATCACATAGCGAGCCGCGCGACCTCCCGCGTACAGTGTTATGGGATTCATGCACTACAAGAAACACTGACCAATGCTATATGCAAGTAAAACAGGGTGAGCTTCAACTGCATCTGTCAGATGATAACATTTAACTAACCTACGTGGCTACAGAAAGCCCCTCGAAGCTGATAGCACTGATAGTATGTGTACGCTGTGTGCTAGCATTGAAAGCGCGAGTCGCCACGTATTTTCACGTCTTCGCGTCTCGCAAGAACGAATCAGATTTCTCGTGCCACGGACGGCCCGGTTTGTTCACTGATGTAGGGTACAAGCAAAGTCGTAGTGTTGCTTTCTTGCCAACGCGTAAACACTGAGGCAAGCACAGCCGAACAAGGGAGCGAATGCGTAGTGCTGCCATTTGTCGTCTACTAACCCTCCTCGAGAGGACGCTCCTGAATTCCGCTTGGCGGCGCGACAGTCTATGGGTATTGCGATTACTGCAGGCATTCTATAAGGCGGCGGTGAAGGGTGCACGTTTTTTATATACACTTATCACGGCTAATTCATTTCGAAGGCCTACTATAGCCGGGAGTTTTCCTGATTTTTGAAGCGTCCCGCCTACAGGGCATGCGTTAGCCAGGACTTGATTAAGAGTGAGTATTTTCAACCGAAAGCTGCACCTTATCCCAAAATCAGTGATGTAATTACTTATAAATAAAACACTATTAGGCTGGTTATCCTAAATATATTTACTTAGTCTGGGGCGTAAATAGTGAAACGAATTTAACGAAATTAATGAGGATAGAGAAAAATACGGGGAGCTAAGAATAGACAACGCACCAGGTTTAGCGCCTACGAAGATTATTTACGAAACTTAAATTAATAAAGGCGATTGATATCTACCAATACAGACCATTACGAAGACACACGTAGTTGCACACCTTCGAAATTGTCTAAATAATGTCGCAGATCTTTGCCAGCAAGAAAAATGTCAAAAAAGAAAAACAGCAATGGGGAACGTTCCATATTATTGTAATAATAGCGGCTTTCAAATACTTGGATGCACTCTGCGGCAAATTTTAAACCATTCTAAAAGCAAAGAAGTAGATGCCCCACATCCATGTTTCTAGACTTGGTCGTTCTTTTTATTATTAATTACACCAGCAATTTATTTGCATGGCCGATTTCTTGTATGTCTGGTGTATAATGCACGCGTTCATGGACATGACAACGAAAGCCATCAGAGTTCGCAATGCTTGAACCAAAGTCTCCTTCCCAGCGTGAATTGGTGTTCTAGAACAAAACCCAGGATGATTTGGAGCGCTGGTGGTTATTTTGTCGGTGGTCCATGACAGCAAGAAAAATATAATGACCATAACCATACCCCGGCAACGTCCCTGGCGTGAAGAGATGGCGCACACTAAATCCCTTAATGTCATTGACGATAAGGACACATCAAATATGTGTCTTCTCAGAGAAAGTTGCATTCGATGGAGACCATCAGACCCTAATTAGCTCGCCCGTTGAGCATATGTGACTGTTCTAAGCTCCGGAAGACAATAAATCGATCATTTACGCTGTCGCTGTAATTCTTCCTTTCTGCAGTGGAAAGTTTTTTGCATTTTTCGAAAGCCTACCCTGCCAGTTTGCAATTCCAGCCATCTCAAGAGGCAGCACTCTTGAGTGTTAATGCGTTTGTTCTGGAATAGCTTAAATTCATTCGATTCCATTGTGTTCGGGTTCGACCGTACCAGCTACTCGTCTAAGCAATAACGTACTCAGAAAGCCGTCTCTACTCGAGCCAAACATCTTGAAAATTTTTTCTTGCCTCTAACAACCAGCACTTAAAGCATCGTGGAGTCAGGTATTCAACAGTACTCTGCAGCATGACTAAAGCGTCATGTATGCGATAGCGCAGTGTGAAAGAACATTGACTTCAACAAAGTGCATGTGTATGATTTATGGTACTGTTTGCCACGCAGCCCACCATCGTGCTTCCATTTGCGCGTGGCATTTGAGCTTACCGTTCCCGGAAGTATTGTCGCTTCGAGAAATGAGTAATACACAGAATAGTCTTTACGCACTTTTCCCTCTTGGCATGTACTTCGGTATTTTATTACCGGTTCGATAATCCACGAGACGAGAACAAAAAGCGATGCCGAGCAGAACTTCAAGCACGTTCTGCTTACATTGTAGACCGCACTTACGCTGCGCATTCTCATGCCATAATCTAGAGACATTGCCGTATGAAGGTACAACGTTTCGTAAAAGTACCTCCGCCACAATCACTGACTTCATGAGAAGCTAGTGCGGGAATAACGAACAGGCGTCGCGAGCCATCTCTATCTTTTCACTTTCCGCACAACAAAATCGTCCTAAATCTCGTAGTAAGTATTGCGAGTGACGCCGCATGCGTTCTGTACCAGTATCGCTGTACCACATCGCCAGTATTACCTGGTATTACTAATGCAGCTTCAATTAATTATAGTTCAAAACCAAGCCATTCGATTTTTTTTTATTTCACATATCAGGGCCCGTAACCCTCAAAGGGACCCTGCAACACTTCTCCAACTAATCATAGAATGGCTTCATTAAAAGAGCTTAAAATACTTTTCGAGTCGGTCAAATACCGCGGAGTTACGGGAACTTGCCGAACGCGTCAAGCGCTTTTTCCCTCCTTTCGTACCAGCGAGCGCACTGAAAGCTACGCAGGGGGGGGGGGGAGGGGGTTGACGAGGGGCAAGAAATGCATTAGGGATGGTTAAATCGATGAACGATTATTCGATTAAAGGAGCACCGTTAATCGATTAATAGTAATCGATTTCCGCCTTTCAGTTAATCGAATTATTCGACTAAAAACTCTTCGATTATCGATTGCGGCAACCACCCCCATACCGCCTCTTGGCAGGTGCGCATGAGTGCGAGGCGAGCGATTCCGAGACGGAGAAGTCGAGCTGAGCTACTCTTTTCACTAAAGCGCATATTAAATTGTACGCTAGTAGAACGACCCCAAACGGCGGCGGCCCTATCCCATAGAGGCAGAAATCAACTCGCCCTGGTTTCCGTCGCGTACGGTGTCTATCTCCAAGCCGTGCCCAAGGCTTCAAGCCCCGGCAGGAGGTGGCCCCACCCCGACGAGGCAGAAATGCACTTGACCGCTTCTCATTGCTCACAGCCTACTGCATTCACCTCCTCTCGCCCCTTTCTTCTAGCGCGTGCTGGTTAACCGTCGGGAAAGTGCACGTGATGCTTGCTCGCTATATTGCGTTTATAATTTCACTTTGGCGTGTATACGTTTCCTTTGTCACGCAAATGGCGAGCAATCGCAATAGGAGCGCGGTGTGGATGTGTTCACAGAAGATTAAAAAACGACGACTGCTATGTGTGATAGAGGTGGTAAGCATTACTCGAAGCCAGCGGCGGAAACTCTTTGGATATCACCTGCTTCTCTCCTCTTTATTATTGTGCCAAAGAGTCGTCCTCCAAAGAAATGGTCGTGACTAAAATTCAGTGTTGAAGACTCCGTTCCCGAAGCTCGAATCCGCTTCTTCAGGTAAGTTATCACTACTAGCTACTTAGCCGAGATCCTTCCTGTAATTCTCTTGAAAATCAGGTCGCTCTTCAATTACATAAGCCATTTTTATGTTTCGAAATGTTGGACTGTTGCTAATTTGTATTCTTTCAAAAGCTGCGTCCTCTTCGCAGGACCTCTTCCTTGGTCCCTGTGTTTTCAGCGCTATGACGCGGAAAATGTAGACTAAGCAGCTCTCTTGACAAAACACGCATAATAGACAAACCCCAGCCGTGCAACTGGGACCTCGTCTCCACTTGAAGCACAACAGGTGCCGCCTTTAGTTCGGCGAATATGCAGCGTAAGGAAGCGCGCTCGCGGATTATGAAAATAGTCCAACACCCTGGAGAAAAGCAGCTTTCAACTAATGCTTGCATTCCACGTCAGACAGCCAATAGAGGCCCCCGTCTTCCACTGTTACGCGAAAGGGGACAGTCACGAAATACAATGTGTTCTAATGAGAACTAACAGACAAAAAAATTGGCCGCGTATCTGTGTGCTTCGCTGCAAACGTCGTCTAAAGACGATAAGAAGAGGCGGTGCGTGAGATATGGACGCCATCTGGCAATACGTCGGGAAACATGAGTGCTCTGTTGCGGGCTGGTAGTCCCGGCGCAGCGGCAGGTGAAGACCGGCGGTGACCAACGCGACCGGTGGGGACACCAGCCAGCCCGAACACGCGGTTTGGCGTGAAGCGCCGAAGCAGAAGAAACGTCCGCACTCAACGAGTACTCTCCCAAGGAGGTTAAAAAACCTCCTTGTACTCTCCACACACTCTTTTATTTACACGTCGCCTGGGTAAAACAGGAATGCCAGAGCGGCGCCCCATGGCATTCGTACAGTGCAATACTGAACCGTAACCGAAACACAACAATGAGCTCGCGCAGAGGGCACGGAGGAAAGTAAGTTTCAGCGCAGTCGCATTTTCAGCGCAGCTTAAGAACTAGGGTCTCTAGAATTACGTATCTATGTATTTTCTATTAAAGGAAACACCACCTAATACTTACCTAGTGATGTTGCGCCTCAGTATGCGTAATCTTTGCTTTTGATCAACATGTGCGCAAGTATGAACCTAGTCAGCCGTTCAAGATGGCTGGCCCTGGGCAAGTGGTTCAACTTTGGCCGGTGGCTGATCGAGTGACGTGCCGACAAACAGAAAGCAGACAGACCAAAATTTCTGCGTTTAAGTCCCCAAGAAAGACTATCGTCTTTAAAAAGCAAGGAAAGTATGGGGATGTTATTTGTAGTACTTATGATGTAAATGTGAAGAAAGTAAAGTGGACGAAAAGGTAACTTGCCGCTGGCAGAAACCGAACTGCGACTTCGAATAACGCCCCGCTGCTCTACCAACTGCTACAGCGACGTCACCCCGTCCACTTTATGTGTACGTGTGTTTTCTTAGTGCTTAACAAAAAAAAGAGCCCTTAAGTTCTCTTTTTTTGTTTATGTTATAATGTCTGATACATTAGACACGCTCACAGTTCGGGCTCCTCGGTGGTCTAGTGTTTACGGTGCTCGATTGCTGACCCGAAGGTCGCGAATATTGGCTGCGGCGGCCGGTTTTTCGTGGAAGCGAAAATGCTTGAGGGGCATGTACTTAGATTAAATGCAATTAGAAACCCAGGTGGTCGCAGTTTCCGTGCGCTCCGACGGCGTCTCATAATCATATCGTGGTTTCTGACGTAAGAACAGATTGATGATGATGCTAAATAATAATAATAATATAATAATAATAATAATAATAATAATAAAGTGGTCTGTTTGAGGCCAGTATATGCGGGCATCTAGCATGGGACTTCGAAAAAAAGGGATCCCATCAGTCGCAATTATAGTATTATCGAAGGGCTTCCACCATCTAACGTACAAACGGAGAAAAGATTGCGTCCCTACGAGTGCGAGGTCTTATTGATTTCTCTTCCTCCTCGTCTCTGCTTTGCCTTTCGCGGGATTTCGCCACGCTGCATGTTTCCGGGCGGTCTTTTCGACCAGTGTGGTGGCCGACAACGCCTCAGTTCGATGCGCTCGAGGAGGCACGCTTGGAGGAAAGACCTGCGGCCGATCGTCCATGATGTGGGCCCCAGATCCTGAATCGGAACCTCACCCGAAGACGACGGGCCCCCTGTAACCATGGGCGAAAGTGCGAATTCTCACGAAGGCGCAAACGCGCACATGTGATCTCTAGCGCGATGATAGAAAGACTTCGGTCGAGAGAAAACAGAAAACATGCCTCTCAAAAACGAGATATCCTTTTTAAAGGACCCATCAAAATGCGATTAATTGATAAAACATCACATAGAAGCAATTAATCGAGAAAGGAAATCGACGAACGATTAACGATTAATCGATTAAAAATTTTAATAAAACATCCCTAAGATGCATCCGTTCGTCAGCGCTCGTCATGGCACTTTGGCACTTTTTTCTTCGAACGCGCTGCTAATTTCAGTGCGCACCACGACTGCGTGCGCGGGCCGTGGGCGGCATCCCGCGGCGGCCGTGGTAACTATGCAGTACACAGCTAATCAGACCAATGGCCGTGGACATTGGGGTTGGCGCGATCATTGGGTTTAGGCATCACTTGTCTAGAAAAGACGGAACGATTTCTAGGCTGACTTTGAGAATTCATTGTTGAATTCCAGGCCGCGTGCTGCACTATAATATTGACTCTTAGTGAAGCTGTGCTGGAAGTGCTCGTCACACTTATAATTTGTTTACTAGCTGTAAGTAATTGAAGGAGCCATTGAAATATGTGCAAAGGCTAAGATATGAGCACGGCCTTGTAAGCTTTGTCGTACTTTTTGGAAATTCTTTGATCGACACGCTGTTAATTAACGCAAAACAGTTTGAGCGTAGTTTGTAAACTGTCTCATAAGGCACAACTAACGGCTGAATTATATTGCGCGGCGGCGTGTATTTTCGAGTGGAGGCGGAAAATGTTTGAGGCCCGTGTAACTTAGTTAGGTGCACGTAAGGAACCCCAGGTGTCGAAATTTCCGGACCACACTACGGCGTTCTCATAATCGATCGTGGTTTTGGGCGTTGAACCCCAGATTATTATATTTGCAACCACCTATTGACGCTGCACCGACATTACGCCTTCATAAAGTCCTTTCTCAAACGCAGTTTCAAGACGTGGCGTGGCTGTGTGGTACAATACCTGCTTGCCACGAAGAATGCTTGGGTTCGATTCCTGCTGGAATCCTGATTTTATTCTTTGCATTCGTAAGGTCATCGCTACCGATGTCGGTTTTTCTTTACGCACTCACATTTACATTACCAATGTCTGTTGTCGCCGCTTTTGGGTAGATAAACTGTCAATCACGTGCGGCGTTTACCGTGGCCCGTGGTATATGGGCATGTGTCACACGTGCCTGGAGGAAAGGATTTGACGACGTTCGCGACAAGATTTTCACGTTATTCATGTCATGACAAGACCGTCATATTCGTCAAGTTCCCTTACCCTCCCATGCTAATTTTGGTCTACACCAAGTTAAGGAGGCGATCACGAGAGCATTCAGACGTAGGCGGCTAGATAGATAATAGATAGATAGATAGATAGATAGATAGAAACGCTCCAAGTGCCTTGGGTTCGCTAAGAAATGCTTCGCATTCCAAACTGGCTACGAAAGATGGGATGTGACACGGTAGTGCAGACAACTTATGCGAACTAAACACTGAGTATATAGGTGACCTATATCGAAGACAGTAAAAAATAGAAAAAGCATGAAACGATGACACCTTTACCAAAACAAAACTTACTTAGTCGCTTACCGAGAACATTCGCGGTATGGTAGACAAAATTGCATGACCGTGTTTTTTATGCAGACAGAACCTCATCTTTATTTTCCTCTGTCGACGCCTGATTAAAGTGCATCGACGCTGCCTTGATGTTGCCTTCGCCTGAGAGACTGCACAACACATCGACAGCCATGGTTACCATAACTTGTATGTCCACGTGAGAGAAAATATTACAATTTTGTTCCGACCATAAGTCAGCAAAAAAAGTGGAGCTGACTCAGACCTACTCAAGAAATATACCTTGCGCTTCGGGCTCACTCGGACTCAGATCACTAAAATTTTAATCAACCGGGGTCACTCGTATTCAGACTCACACAATATATTCCTCAACTTGACTCACTCGACTCAGACTCACTAAAACTTTTTTAAACAAGCCTCACTCGGCTCAGCTGCACTCACTCTGACTCAGACACATGACTCGATTCTGATGTAAGTTGACTGGTGAGTAAGTTAGCCGACCTATGGTTTCCGACACACTTTGAGTAATGATTCAGAGTGACAGTAGCGCACATTGCTGGCACACATGAGCCAGCAAACGCTAACGGCATTCATTCACCGATCTTACGTCAAGAGAGATCTAGGGAATTTTCGCTACCGTCTAAGAAATTCCGTGTTCTAGTGTCCAAAGCCGCAAACAAAGGAGTGCGTCGATGTGGGACAGCACACGTCTTTCACAGCACCTCAAGCACAAAGGCGCAAATGTTGCTGCAAGAAGACGGACGTTTCAGATCGCACTACAAATGATTAAGGTGCCAAGACCTCCTCAACGAGTCTTCAATGTGTGCGCTGTGGCTAAGAACATGTTTTACTTACACTACAACCGATAACTTTCCTGCGATTTAGCTGTATGGCTGTGAACCTCCCTAATCCGAAGGCATGCTCGGGAGTGCCCCTTGCGCACACACACGCACACAGTTCTCCGTCTAATCAAATGTGTGGCGCCAACGAATAATAGGGCTTGTGTGAGTAAACCTGTGAAAACAGCGGGTTGCGTATACATATAACTTATAAGGCATGAGTGCTCGACCATTGTGCCCTGCTAATCCTTCCGAGGAACTTCCCACCAGTCGATGCCGCGAAGTTGGTCATCACAGGTGGTGAATGATGAAGCTGTTTTCCTGGTTTGTTCATGTAGGCAGACACCAGTCGCAGCTCTCACTACACTGTACAGAATCTCTGAGGAGGAGTACGCCAGCCCATCTGCCCTGACATGACGTCGCACGTTGCCGCAGCTAACCTCAGACACCAATTCAGCCCTTCTGCGGAATGAAAAACTGCGCAGTGGTTTTACCACAGATGTATTAGCGGTGTGATCATTGTGAAGCTTTTTTGTTCTGCACAGCTGCCGTAATGAGGTCTGGGGTTAGCTGTGAAAATGTGTGACGTCACGTGAGGGCAAAAATGGGCTGGCTGCACATCCTTGTTGGGATGGAAGGCAGAAGACAGGCAGAATCAGGCATACGGCGCGTGCATCCTGAACGAGGTTATGTAAGTTCGATCCAGCAGGTTAAATCGGAATCAAGAGCAGCAAAATTCTGCCTTAAAGCCGCTGGAATATACGAAGAAATAAGTTCTATATTAACACGATACAAACTATTTAAAATAACCTGCTAGCTCTGGATTGTACCGTCTGCAAAATGAAGTAGCTGCCGTCGGGAACTCTTCCATGGAGGCTTGCCCATTCCTGTACATCGGATACAGTTGCGATGTAGTTCGGGTCTGCTTCCGCCTTTGGCCGAATGTCTAGCTTCGCTATGGGCAGGAACATGAGACACTCAATGGGAATGTCTGCCATGGACCAGCCACCTTAGTGGAAGTGTAGCGGTGCATCAATGTGAGTACCGCCACGTGTCGCTTCCGAGATTCTGTCAACTTGGTTCCTGTTAAAGCAACAAATCCCGATATGAACAAAGTAGAGAAATTGCAAGGAGTTTCGCGTTTGTTCCAAAAATTGAAGCAGCGTAGTTATATTTGTGCAGCCTGACTACTGGATGCATCTCACATTGTTGTTATTGCCACTAGAGACAATACACGAACACTGTTGTGGTCACTTTCGCTAACACTTTTATTGAACAGTGCACATGAACACACGTGGCGAGTGAGATCATCTGCTGTATTGATTTAGAGGCACTGCGGTTGCGTTGCAAAACACAAGATCACGAACACGCTTGCTGGTCGCGGTGGTTTTATTTCATCATCAGCCTGACTACGCCCACTGCAGGGCAAAGGCCTCTCCTATGTTCCGCCAATCAACCTGGACCTGTGCTTGCTGCTGCCACGTTATACCTGCGAACTTCCTATTCTCATCTGCCCATCTAACTTTCTGTCTCCAGTCAGTTACTCGTAATAGCCAGCGGTTATCTTGCCTACGCGGTTATCTTGTCCCGCAAGGCTTAATCAAAGCAGAGCTTCTGGGCACGTTTCATCTTCTCTTGTTAACTATCTGTACACAATGATTGAGCGGTGATTGAGCACATGCCGGTTAATGATGACGATAATTTTCTATGTACGGCACACGGCAAACTTCGACGATAACAGTTCTGCTGTAATATATGCTCGTCTCTTACTCGGATTTCTGTGCGCGTTGAAAGTACCTCAAGTGGTTCAACTTACCAGGAATACCCCGCTACGGCATGCCTCAAAATCTACTTTTAGTTTGTTCGCGTAAACCACGAGAAGATAACTTTCTTTCATTGTAATATACCTATAGGTCAGAGGTGCGTACAAATAGACAGCTAATGACAATCTGTCGGCTTAAATGTGGTTATTATTCACATGCAGTCAGTTAGATGCAGATAATGTACAGACGAGGGTCTCATAGTCAAAGGCTTCAGCGGGACACTCGGTTAATAAAACTACATGGTGAGGCGTATGAAAGAACAGTGACATAGGTAAGAAAACTAACACAATCTTTTAAAACACAAGATAGAAATATTAATTAAATGAAGCACGGATATCAAGATACGATGTTGTAGTACATGAAAAGTGAATATATGAGCTGCCAAATAGTAAATATAGCACAGCAATCATATTCAAAAATTAAGTCTAGTTGTCAGAATGATAAACATGAACACTTTAAAGACAGGGGGCAGTATAATCAACGAAGCATAATTAGTAAAAAAAGCGTAAGGATATGTTTAATATCATAAAATGATGATAAAGATTTGATGGTTTGAGTAAAGCATCACATGTTTTATAGCTATCAATATTGAAGCCATTTTGCACCAATTAGAATGAACAATGGGCAGTAGAAAATTCATTACATAGAAACCTGGTATTGTCTTTATTAATGAGACCTCTGGAATCAATGAATTCGTATGAAAGCTATTTAGTAAGTAATCTATAAAAACATGATAGCAAGATGAATCCTGAACAAGCTAGATCGTTATAGGTAACATGTTGTTGCCTTGGGAGTACCAGTCATGCAAAAAAGCGCCTTTAGTGGTAATACGTATTGCGGGGTTTTGCAAGTTCTGAATGGATGATAAATGGCAGTAATACGTATTTCCCTATGAAACAATGCCGTAATCGGTGTCCTTTCAATGACAGCGAAATATATGCCAATAAGACGACGTTGAAAGAATGTGTTGTTGATTTGAATAATGCTCTAATACCAGAGGTACACCATTGTTCAATGTAGGCAATGTGTTGAGAAAACATTATATTAGAATCTAATTTAATTCCCGCAGAAAACACGCAGTTAGAGACGTGTATGGCATGACCACCAAGAATTCTGAGGTCTGACAAGTCGTCTTTTTTAAGTCGAAATCTTTAAATCTCTATGTTTCAAGCTCGTGTCAAGTTCAAAACGAATGGTCCAAAAAAATAAGTGAGTGCGCCAGCCACGCGTGTGCTTCGTTTATTTCGTCTTTGCGGCGTTCGCATGATTAAAAAAAACTAGAGACACTTAGATCTTTCTAACTTTCTTAGAATTTCTGCTTGGAGCTTTTTAACTCTCTGCGTGGAACTTCTGTTGGTCTTATGCCAAACTTTCTGCTCATGTGCGAAACTTAATGATGAATGCTCTGCTGATGTGCTGTTGAAATTTATGTTCAGCTTAGTGCTGATGTCCTGTCGAACTTTTCCGCTGTATTCGTAGACTACAGCGTTATTCCGGCTTGTTTGAGTTCCTTAAAAGCGTGTTTAATACAAGCCTCTAGAGAAGTTATTGGCCTTCCTTTTGATCCACCGCTTAACCCTCGGGTCCAAAAGCGGAAGCGACGCTTTTCCGGGTCCCTCTCTTTATCATCCAAGAGCTTACCGGGAGGCTAGTAGATCAAGCACGAGAGTGACTTAATTCACAATTTGAAGCACAGGGACATTAAATATTTTCTGCGGAAGCTCGTAAAGCTAAAAGGAGCATTGTGAAAGAATGCTGCGAATGAGTGGATGATAATTTTAAGTGCGGAGCACTTTCGGAGCTCGGGCTGTCGTATGCTGTCATAGTATGCTGTCGTATGCTGTCGTCGAAGACTCATGACCCTCGGGGAAACGCAGGACAAACCATATATACCATAGCCACATTTAGCATAGCTATGTATAGCAAGGGGGCGAAAAGGGGAAGTGAGGCTGAGGAAGAGGACAAGAAGGAAGGGATGGAGAGGAGGAAGGGAGTAAGCTGTCATCGTATGCTGCCATCCTACGTCATCCCTGGCGTCACGCAGGGGAAACCGTGTAGAGCACAGCCGTGTATAGCAAGGTGCGACAACGGGAGGTGAGGTTGAGCAGTGATGTAAGGGTGAGGAGGTTAGAAATGAGGAAGGGAGAGGGTAAAGCATAGCATCGCCATGTATGGCGCCACGCAGGCAAAACCATGTATGGCATAGCCATGCATAGTATGGTATAGTACGGGTGCAATAAAGGGAAGTGACGGGAAAGAGGAGAGAAAGGAGGATGGGACAGGGTAACGCATAACATAGCCATGCATGACGTCACGATGGCAAAACCATGTATAGCGCAGCCATCTATAGCATATCCATGTATAGCAAAGGGGTGGAAAAGAGAAGTGGGGGTGAGGAGGAGGAAAGGAGGAGGGTAAAGCGTAGCATAGATATGTATTGCGTCACGCAGGCAGAACCATGTATCACAGCAATGTATAGTACGCTATAGTAAGTATGAGAGACAGGGAAGTGAGGATGAGGAGAAAGGAAAGGAGGACGGTAGGTTAAGGCATAGTATAGCCTGTATGGTGTCACGCAGGCAAGGCTATTAATAGCATAGCCATGTACAGCATGGTATAGTAAGAGTTCGGGAAAGGGAAGTGAGAGTGAGGAGGAGAGAGAAGTAGGATGAGAGAGGGTAGAACATAACAGCCATGTATGGTGTCACGCAGGCAAAAATCATGTATAGCACAGCCATCTATGGCATAGCCATGTATAGAAAGGGGGCGGGAAAGAGTAGTGAGGGTGAGGAAGGGGAAGGAAGATGGGAGTATGCTGTTGTCTCATGTCGCTTGGCGTCCCGCAGGCAAACCCATGTATAGCATAGCCACGTATAGCAAGGGATGGGAAAGAAGGAAGGGGAGGGCAAACCATAACATAGCCATGTACGCACTCGCTCAGGCAAAACCATGCATAGCGTAACCGTGTAAAGTATGTTATAAGAAAGATACGGAGAAGAGAAGCGAGGGTGAGGCAAAGAGAAAGGAGGAAGGCAAGGCATAGCATATTCATGCATTGCGTCATGCAGGCAAAACCATAGCCGTCTATAGCCGTCTATAGCACAGCCATGTGTTGCAAGGGGGCGGCAAAGGGGAGTAAGTGTTGAGAGTGATGCGAGGGTGAAGAGTATGAAAATGAAGAGGGGAGAAGGTAAAGCATGGCATAGCCAGCATAGTATAGCATGGCCATTTGTAGTATAGTATAGCAAGGGGGGAAAGGAAAGTGGGGGTAAGGAGGAGTGATGTGAGGGTGAGGATGAAAGAAATAAGGAGCAAAGGGTAAAGCATAGCATAGCCGTGTATAGTACAGTATGGCAAGGGGTGGGAAGGGAAGTGAGAAGGAAGGACCAAATGAGCATGGGTAGGGTAAAGCATATCATAGCCGTGTGTAGCATAGTATAGCAAGCAGGTGGAAAGGGATGTGAGGGTGACGAGGAGGAAGAGGGCAGAGGGTGCCACTGCATCACAAATAAAGCTTTCGTTTCTTGCCATGGACGCCGAGAGCAGTCTGCACGTTTGGAACGCCAGCGCGCCCTAGCCCGTGAACGCGAGCGTCGCTGAAGGACAGGCGAATCACTGCTCCGCACTTCCTACAGCTTACACTTCGACTTCAACTGAATACATTTTTTTTCGTTGTAATGAATCATACACTTGCAAGCTTCCGCGAATCGATTCGCTTTTTTAAGGCGAAAACCTTGGATGCCTCATGAAACACGAAAAGTTACCGGACGTTGGCGTCAACGTATGGATGCAAAAAATGATCGTCATGTGACGTCGTCACCTTACCACATCATCATGATTTAACGTAACGGTTCGTCACATGCTGACGCCATCACGTGACATCGTAGCTCAGTCAAACGCAGGCCGATGCCAGAGGCACGTGAGGTGCAGAAATCTTGCTACGCCTCCGATTCCAGAGGCAATGCAAAACCATGTCAGGTGCAGAAAGCTTTCGGGGGCGGTGGATCAATGCAATGGGATGAGAAAAAAAAACGATGGCTTTTCCCTTCCAGCGATCTTAGGTGAATGCATAAGTGATCCTGTGAGTATTTTAGTGTCGATGTGCTTCAAGTTGTCAATTACTGCGTTGCACGGCGACTTGCCAGCCCCCTGATTACCTCGGGCGGTAGAGCTGTCGCCCGGAAAGGACTTGGTGTCTGGCTTGAATCCCGAAGTAGGAGGAATTTTTCGCCAATCAGGAAACTTTGTTTCTGAGACCCAGTATAAATTTCATTGGTATCTTAATACTTTTCCTTTTTCTTCAGCTTTCTACTTAACGCGGTTACGCAGAACCGGTTTACGGTACGTACAGTGTTACTTTTCAGTCCCGCGGTCTCTACGCATCATTAGCATGCAGATGTGGCCTTCGGGCACTTTACCAACCAACTATTTCTACTAGCAAGTATTATTGCGATAGCAATTATATGGACAGTCTCGGCTAGATTTTGCCGTCGCCGTCGCCGCCGTCATGCACCGTATATGTATACGTATATATATAAAGGCCCCAAAGAAAAATAACTCAGAAAAATGCTTCCGAAGCGCGGAATCGAACCAGGGACCTCTTGTTCCGCAGCGAGCGGCGCTATCCACTACGCCACGAAACGCAGATCCTCCACGTAGCTAACGGCGAGCGTTATATACACACCATTTAGCGCTGGACGGACTCAGAGACAGGAGGCGATAATAAGCGTTTCTTCATTACCAGCGAGGTGGCGCTAGGAGCCCGACGGGCGCATTTAAAAGTCGTCGGCGAGCTCGCTTGCCTTCTTATATTTGCGCATGGGAGAAGCTTGCCCTTCCGCTGTCTGCTCGCGCGGTTTTCTCGTGGCGAGGGGTAGAGGAATGTTTCACGCTTTCACCGCGATGTCCGCGCTCATGTTACAGCGCGTACGAATGTCACTCGAGCTCAGGGACGCCGCCAAACGAAACAACAGAAGATGAGCGCGAACTATCAAGTGTCACAGCTCGACACTTGAAGCACGCTAGTTTCCTTCGCTGCTTCGGCGCCTTTGCAACAGAAGCGCTGTTCAAACTGAGTATCCATTGGCGAGCCTCACTTCGCATAGCATTAGTTCCTTGCTATCGCATTCATTGCTTCGCCCTTGCGGCGAAATTGTGACTTTTTTATTATTAAGCAGATTCTCTTACCATGCAACTTCTTCGTTTTCAGTGATCTGTACTTCCAGAGTAAATGTCTCTCCTTCCTTCCAGTATAAGGTTTCATTGGTAAAATTTTCCGTCAAATCGACGACTTCGGCGCTGCTCAGTATTGCGAACAACTCAGACAGGGGCTTTCCTGCCGAATATTGTTGCCGCATGCTCCATCAAAGAGAGCCAACGTTACGGAAACCCAAAACGTGAAGCACCAGCCAGTAGTGGTCATCTGCAGCAGACAAGTGCCGCACACTGCAGGACGCGTTTATCTGAAACTTATCATCGTGAATCACGTATAGGACAAACATTATGTGTCCACGTAAATAAAAAAATGAAAAATCTGCAGCAACATCCAAGAAGAAACATGACCACTTTGGGACAGAATGCACTCACAACATGCGATTAAACAAGTGAGCGCAGATACAGCAGTTCATTTATGATCCATGGCTCGTTAAGTGTAGTTATATTCTACAGGCAAGAAAGAGTACAATGACTTATTTCTTCTTGTCTGCTCTACATACCCTGGTGCCCATATTCGAGTTCCGCGGTTGCTCAGCCATCTAGGCATTCTTGGACCATAAAGACATCTCAGCGACACACGAGGGTTTTCGCCGGCCTTCGAAGCGAACAGGTGGAAGACTTGCTCGATAATTACGACAGAGCAGGCTCTTACAAAACACAAAAGCTACGTGATGTTGACTTCTGGCTAAAGGCGGTCGCAAATAAGTGGTTCTTCAAAATCGCCCGCTAATTTCCTGATTGATGCGCATTCGCTGACGAACTGCGTCTGACATGCGGCACGTCTGCCGGACGGTCGAAGTAGCAGAACGTAATCTTCGCTATCCGCATCAAAGAACAAGGCGAATCCATTGCGTCGTACATTGAGGACTTCGTAGGCCCCTGTCATCGTGCACAATGTGACATCTCAAAGGGGGAGGTGCCGGGTGCTCCGGAAAATAAACCTCGAGATCAACACTGCTCCCGCAGCTCACGTCTGCATGGTGCACGTTGTGACACAAGCAGACGACGCTCGCTGTCGGCAGGAAGTTCCTAAGTTTAATATTAAACTGCCACTTTGTATTCTCTTAAGTAAGAGTAACTCTTGTTTAATAGGATATATTTTAAAGGGTTCGAACTATTACGAGCGATGTTCTTGACAGTGAGGTTGCTTCAGCAAATAGAACTTCTTCACAGAATCAAACTGCAAGTAATCAAATCGCAGATTAGTAATAGCGTTTGAATAGTGAAACTATTATTCATGTAATACGAATGTATTTTGAACGAATATAATTTGCCTTTAGAGTCCGTCAACTAAAACTTACGGTTATTAGCATAACGTACGAGCTGCCAACATAACATCCACTTAAATATAGAGCCTGCAAAAGAGAAAGAGCCTCTTACAGTTCTTTGGAATACTAGGGCAGGCAAATAATGTCAGGCTTGCACTAAGCATTTGCTTCGATTATTTCGAAGAAAGTCTGCGTATAAATTTTCGACAATTTTCCTCACATTTCATAAGAGAACTGGAAAGTATTTAGCAAAAGTTATGCGCCCCGATTATTTGCTCAGGAGCTGGCGTCTCTGTACAGCAACGCCCATTCCACAACAGCGCCATCCTTTCATCCTTCATGTTCTCTGAATTTGTGCGATCTGTCTTCTTCGAAACTACAATAAGTGTCGTCATTTCTTGAAATCGAACAAAAACCGAAGATTAGGCTATTTCTGATGCTTTCTAACTAACAACGGGAAATATACGCTACGCAATTCCGATTTAAAATAATTGGTCCACGAATGCTACACACTCGGTAATGCGGAACTAATACGCTTCCCATTTTGCTGCAAACAACGAGAATGCTCGCTCAAAGTAACAAAGGCGGGAATCATTTGTTCTTCACCTTTCACCTGTTAACCAAGCCGGTCTCACCATGTTTATCGACGAACGCTGATGCGAAGTCAACCACTGCGCAGGGAGATATGTGTCACTGTGCTGCCGCAAAAGCGTCCTATGTATTACGCTCTGCTGCATAAACACCAGCTGGCAAAAGGAGAGATGTTGGCTTCGCGCGCTTCTACATAGCCCGACCTTTTTCTTTTCTTTTCGCGAGTTATATGTGTATACATACCACGGCCGCTCGATCTCCTTGAGCGGCCGTGCACATACTGTATCTCAGTGTCAGAATCTTTTACACGCATCTTTTGATGATTTCTCCCTCAACGACGCAAAAAAAAGAAAAAAAAAAGGACTGACAACCGCTCTCTGCGTCGCAAGTAAAGCGAAAATGGACTTCGCTCGAATACGCTTAGTGGCTAGCAGTGACTTCAAGCGTCGCTATTAAATCATGCCTGTTACCATGTTTGCACTGTCGCAAAAGTTTTGCCAGCTTCAGAAAAAGTCTCCAGACACCGTGGTTTCGAGAATTGCTAGCGATCGTGAACTCTCCACTGTTCGGTACTTCTGGATTACTTAAATAACTACAGGGGCCACGGGCAGTTCACGGCCGAGCTGAAAACCGAGTGATTCTTACAAATACTTAGATGATAAACCGTTGCTATCGGGTTGTTTTGCACGGGGTATTACAGAGTTGTAACCGCATCAGGTTGCGAACGTCTCCAAGGATACACCTCACTTTGAAGAAAAGCCTGGCTTGCAGCTCCCGTCGGTCACAGTGTGTAAAGTGCAATTTTTAATATTAAAAGTATTAACTTGTTATGTAAACTCAAAGCACGCGTTTTGCTTGTTGCAATTACACAAATGGTGATTGCACCCGCGGGCTTTTGAAAATTGGAAGAAAGAAACTCAATATCTTGACTCTTCTTACATTTGTTCCAAACGGCGTTTATTTAAATAACAATATAGGCATGTACAAAGTAAAAAAAATCACCGAGGACGTCAACGTAGTGGTCAGCGCAAAGTCAAGGTGCCGTATAGTTCTATCGCGCTATCGGCGCGACACGCTGCCAAATAGTGGAAAAACATGCAAGAGAGCCATGATTCTCACATGTTCGAGCGGTGGATGGTTTGGGAGTGCGGGGGCGGAGTGAGGTATTGAGGGGAGTGCGGCTGTACTGAGACACTGAGCATTCCCGGGCAGGAAAGAGGGAGGGGGTGAGGGTGTGTTTGCATGTGAATAGTGTGCCACATCTCCTATAGTCAGCCAGGCCATTGCTGCGCGCCGCATTCGTCGTAAAAAGGGGCGCCCTGTTTAAGGCTTTCAAAGGCTGAGCGAGCATCGCTATCTGTTTTCTTCTCGTGCGCTGCATTCGGCGACACCCTAGTGTTGCAGCTTTCACTGTCTCAAAAGACTCATAAGGTCCCTTACGCATTCACCTAAGACGACCGAAGGCGAAAACCATCTTTTTGTTTCCTTCATAGTCGGTGCGGAAAGCTCTCCCTCTGAAAGCTTTCTGCACCTAACGTGGTTTTGCACTGCCTCCATATTCGGAGGCGCCTCACCTGGCTTTGCACTGCCTTCGCGATCGGCCCACCTTTGGTCAAGCTGCGACGTCATGTGATGGCGTCATCACGTGGCGTTAAGTCACGTGACGTCATAGTAATTCCATAACGGCGTCATGACGGGATGATGATTTCTTGCATCACTCGTGTTGTTCCCGACGCCGCGGAACGCCAACGCCGACGGTCAATATTCGCGTTTGATGAGGCATCTAACGTTTTCGATTTAAAAAAAGAGAGGCAACGCTGTCCGCTTGCTCACTTATATTCGTACTGTTCGTAACGCCAGCGTTGTGAAAGTCAGTGTTCGTTGTCAATGAGTGGGATGTGTTCGTACGCGGAGGTTCACTGCAATATATAGGGTCCGTAGAAGTACCAACCATACTTTCCATAAATACTGAATGCATGCGTATCGC